>NC_058411.1:68021352-68127901 GCF_002201575.2 Neomonachus schauinslandi | reverse complement strand
AGGCAGTCGCTTAACCAACTGAGCCACCCAGGCGCCCTGTTTCCATAACTTTTAACCCAGTACTTTTAACATCTATTACTGGTTTTTGTCTAAATCAATATTATTATTGTGACTACTGATACAAATGGTATTAAATCTTATTTAATGGTTCAGAATTCTTAAAATTATTTGACAAATAAAGCACACTTAACACAGTTATAATCATAATAACAATCAAGAGTGAAAATTTTATAAACCATAACAATGTAAAATTAATAATATAAATAACAAACATTTGATTTAGGTAAGTGGAAGAATGATACAGTTCTGATTACCTTATTCTTCATACCAAGGAGTCATTTAAATCAAAGATTGCTTCCAAGATTATTTTAAGGCATTATTTAAAGTCATATAGGCAAATTGTAAAGCAAGATTTCTCAACAGCAGCACTACTGATTCTTTTAGATAGGATGATTTTTTACCATGAGGGGCTTGTCCTATGTAGGATATTTAACAGCACCCCATCTGTGTGCATTAGATGCCAGTAGCAACCCCCAGTTGTTGCAACCAAAAATGTCTCCGGACTTGCCAAATGTTCCCTGGGGGTCAAAATTGCCCTTGTTCAGAACCACTGCATTTTATAATATAAATATGTCTATCGAACCAAAAAGGGAGTGATGAGAGGAAGAAAGTATTATAACTGCATTATCATTCATTATAACACAAAATCCTTATATAACTGCCCGATTATGATAAATTAAGAAATAGAGTTATATCATTAAAATGATAATAAAGATAAAGACAATTACTAAAATATAAACTTTCTCATTTTGCTTCTGCAAAGAGGACAAAAGAGAGAGTATATTTCCTTGATGTTCAATTTTTCTGTTCTGTTTAAGGTTTTTCTTTACATGAGCATATATCATGACTTTAGTGAGTTAAAACTAGAATGGGTGTGAATATACAAATAAATGAATATATTTCAGAGAAAATAGACAGTTCCTAAGCAAATGACAAGGAGATTAATTCTGTCTCTCTTTCCCTTCTTACACACATTTTCCTAATTATAGTGATTCTTCCTCTTGTCTTCTCTCCCAGCCTGGAGTCCTCTGGTTCTACAGTGCCCTTTTAAAATATCTGGTGCTGAGAAAACATTATTTACTCTGAGCTACAGTGTTTTTACCATGCTGTACCCTCACTCTCTTTTACTCCACTACATTGGGGTAGGAATATTAAGGATTGGTGGAAAAGGAGGGAAGGGATCTTGTTCTCCTCTTGGATTTGTCACTAAGTATTTGGTTTTTCAAACTTCAATAAATCACTTACATTTCCAGATGCCTGAGAGTTTGTCTTTAAAATAAGTGCAATTGATTAGATGACTCAATTCTTTAACAGCTCTAAAATTTCAAATTTCTTGGAAAAAAATGAATCAACATTCTCTTTATACCTACAATCTATTATTATATTTGAATGAATGACAAAAATACTATTTTTGCAGAAAACAAATCCTGAAGAATAATAATTGTAGTGCTTTAAGCTTAAATTTTGGGGGGTTAACTCATTAAAATAGCATTTATATATGTACTGATACATATATTTATGTATTGAAAAGCATTAAATAATGGCTGCTTCAATACATTTATTGCATTTGAATGAGCAGATTTATACTTTACTTTTCAAAGGATATACCCAGTTTACAATTCTTTTTTCTCTACACTAAATCTTGTTTCCGACAAGTGGTTGGCTCTGTTGGCTTGACTTGAGACATAAAAATATACATAGAACATTTTTCTTAAAGTCATCTAAATAAATGGAAATTTTTCTCTCAGGTAGGCACTTGGACTTTTTCATGACACTACATGGATGTCAAATAAGCACATTAATAAGATACTCAAAATCAGCAGTCACTGGGGAAATACAAATTGAAACCAAGAGATACCACTATATACCTATTAGGATGGCTAAAACAATACCAAGGCTTGCAAGGACACAGAGCAACTGGAACTCTCATACATTGCTGGTGGGAATAAAAATGATACAACCATTTTAGAAAAATAGTTTGAAAGGTTCTTACAAAGTTAAACATAAGCTTATCATATGACTTAGTAATTTTACTCCTAGGTATTTGCCTGAGAGAAATGAAAACTTCTGATTGCACATAAAAACCTGTATGCAAATGTTTATTTGGTCTTATTACTGTCAAAAATAGGGAAAACCTGAGTGTACCTCAGCTGATGAATAGATAGTGGTATATCTGCACAATGGAATATTACTCAGCAACAAAAAAGGAACAAACTAATGATACAGACAACAACATGGATGAGTCTCAAATGCATATGCTAAGTGGCAGAAACCAGATAGAGAAAGTAACATACAGTATGATTTTATCTATATGGCATTCTGGAAAAGTTTGCCATGAGCTAAGTAAGGTCGTAGGAGGAGTTGACCATAAAGGGCAGCAAGAGGAATGTTTTAGGGTGATGAAATTGTTTTGTATCTTAATTGTGGTCATGGTTATATGACTGTAAGCATTTATTAAAATGTATAGGACTGTACATCAAAAAGAGTGAAACTGACTTCATGTAAATTTAAAAAGTGACTAAAATAGTAACAATTACAACAACAATAAAAGTCTAGATGAGAAACGATGAAAAAACTGAGTGACACAAAGACAGGAAGTAACTTGGGGTGCCTGGGTGGCTCAGTTGGTTGAGCATCCGACTCTTGATTTTGGCCAAGGTCATGATCTCAGGGTCCTGAGATTGAGCCCCACGTCAGGCTCCCCACTCAGTGGGGAGTCTGCTAGAGATTTTCTCACTCTCCCTCTGTCCCTTTCCCCACTTGCATGCTCTTTCTTGCTCTCGCTCTAAAGTAATAAATAAACACACCTTTTTTAAAAAAAGGAAGTAACTTATGGCCTGATTTCAAGTTATCTATTAGAAGGTCAAATTTCAGCTTCAGTGTTCTCTCCTCAAAACAACTTCACTGACTATTGAGTATAAAGTATCTACTTGTTGAATAAAGATTTTATTTATTTGAGAGAAAGAGAGTGTGCACGAGTATAGGGGAGGAGCAGAGGGAGAGGGCAAACAGACTCCATGCTGAGCACCGAGCCTGAATGGGGGCTCCATCTCATGACTACAAGATCATGACCTGAGCTGAAATCTAGTCTGACATTTAACCGAGCCACCCAGGCACTCCCCTACCTGTCATTCTTTATCACAGTTTCTTAATTTAATTCTCTGCCTTGCACTTATTTCTAGTCTAATATTTTCTCATTTACTTACTTTTAAAATTATTTTTTATTATCTGTATTACCTGTATTAGAATGTAAGCTCAATAAGATCAAGGACCTCCCCTATCTCCTTCACAACTGTTAACCAAGGACTTAAAATAACATTTGGCATAAAGGATCATGTATATATATATACATGTTGAATGACTGAATAGGAATAAAGTCAGTCTTGGAACTTCAAGGCTGGATAGACAAACTTTTTAATGAAATGACCTAGTCATGAAATAAAATTGATCACAATTGAAATGACAAGTGGAAGTGTCCCCAAAGCAGTACATATTTAATAAATATCCAGTATGGTTAATATTAATTGGAAAGTAAAGTGATAAGGGATAAACTTGACTAAAATATTTAGATAGTACATTAGGAAAAGATAGACAAAAATATAAACTATAATAAGAGTTTGAACAAGATCAGTAAGGCAAAAACAGTTCAATTTAAAACCATCTATAAGGAGTGCCTGGGTGGCTCAGTGGGGTTAAGTGTCGGACTCTTGATTTCAGCTTAGGTCATGATCTCAGGGTGGTGAGATGGAGCTCCAGGTCAAGCTCCCTGCTCAGCAGGATGTCTGCTGGAGATTCTCTCTCTCCCTCTCCCTCTAAACCTCCCCCCCCCCACTTGTGTGGGTGCACGCGTGCTCTCTCTCTCAAATAAATAAATAAATCTTTAAAAAAATTTTAAAAAGTAAAACCATCTATAAGATGAAAGAAAAGAGTATAGTTTTTGCATAATTTGGGCAAGAACAGTATTATATAGTTTGCACATACTTGGAAGAAAAGCAACTAGCCTCAGGATTGTCACCAAGAAAGGACTGCATATATTCAAGACAATAGAGTTTAGGATACTAGTCAACTCCCCACATTAAAATGAAATATTGTCAGAAATTGGTTGTATATCCCTGGTGTAGGCATAAGAATAGGTGACAGTGTGGGATCATCCAATCAGGACTTTCTCATTTATTTATTTACTTACAATATTAAAAAGGAGACTAGGAAATGTTGGGTTTGAGTTTTGTATAAGTATGCAAATCTAAGCTTGCTTGTTTGAGAACATGTGGTATTCTATACATGAACATTTTTTTCTCAATGGCCTATCTCTATTAGTTTAATTCTGAAAAAAATTATAGAGAGCAGATTGATGTTGTTTTGACTCCTCAGCTTATCAATATCACTGAAAAGACTGGTTCCTAGATGGGAGACCTGACAGTTTATTCTCTGGAAGTCCTGGTTAATAAATAGGGATTATAGTGATCTTGAAAAATTGTTGTAAATGTACTACTCCCACTATTTTCACAATTTCTTTTTGCCAAGGATGAGGTTGCCTAAGTATAGGAGTTAGAGCAGGGGTTGTTAACACAATTATTATCACTTAGCTGAATATGGAAACTGAGGCATTTTAGGTTTTTTTTTTAAATATTTTCTAAGATCTAAATGAAACAATAGGCACTCAAGAACATCCTGCACTAATATTAGAATATGGCCTGAAAGTCCATCTTAAACAGTTCTTTATTTCCTCATCCCTTTATCCTTTCATTTATTCAGAAGTATTTATGAGATGTCTGTGGTGTAACTGGCCCCATTTTGGGTTCTTATTCCTTGTTTGAGACATTTACTTGCAACTTGGGTCTTTGGAAATATGTGCCAACACTCCTGCCATTTACTTATACTCTTGATGTGACACTTTTGACAAGGCTCTGAATATCTGTTCTTAAAAGATAATAATTTTGCAACAAAGGGAATACCATGGACTATGTTGCAAAATACTTAGATCAATCTTTTTCTATATAAAAGAATAAAATGATAACTTAAGGGATGGGACAGGAGAGGTTTCCCCAAGAAAAAGAGATGCTGAATAAGATGTTTGAAAGGAGAAAGAAATCTCACCAGCAGAGAGCTGGAAAGTGTATGGATACTATCTGAATATAGATTGGTATTTATTTTAGTGTAGAGAATAAAGGAGATAGTTCCTTTAAAGAAGAGTTTGTCCCTGTCTTGTGGTGTTTCAAAACTTCAAGCTTAACAGAAAAAAAATCAAAACTAGACCTGTCCAAGAATAGGGAGTTGTCTGTTATTTTGGCAATATTCTAAGATTAATATCCAAAGATTCCATAACATCTCTATTAGAGAAAAGACAAGAAAAAGAAAATGAACCATGCCTCATGTATAATTCTTTATGTCTCTATATAATAACTACAAAAACAAGACAGTTCACTTTAGAACATAAATTTCTTATGACACTGAATGTAAATTTGGAGTCAAATTTAAATTTTAAATTTTAAAAAGATTTGAACTCGTTAAGGAAGTTTATCAAAATTTTTAAAAAATAAGCAAAGAAAAACAAAAAAAAATAAGAAAGGTTATAATACTCATTGCATTCACTCAGTTAAGAAACCAAAAGGATGACTCACATTTTATGAGATGACTATTTCTCTCTTAGTTAAAAAAAAATAAAATAAAAATTAATTGGTGGGCAAGAACTAAAAAAAATAATATTCAAGAAAAATAACGTTCAAGAATGCTTTTAAAAGGGTTTTAATTGTTGAAATTGCATAGAGAAATTAGAAAACTTTGGGCTATTTAATGAGCAGCATGTACACATTGTTATAACCACTATGCATAATGTAAGTTAAATTATTCTCTCATTGTTATTGACCTCATTCCACAATATTAACAATCATTACAATAGCAGGCATTTATGCAGTACTTAAAATGTGTTTGTTCTTTTTATGAACAGCATAAATAGCAAAGCCACTTTGGCAATTATCTGGTTAAATTTATGTTTCTTAACTAAAGATCAGAACCTTTGGGACATTAATGGATGATATATTGTATCTTATATCCTCATAGATGACTAATAAGCACATATTCAAATAAACAAAAATGAATAATATCAAAATATTTGTCAAATATATTTATATATAAAGGGGTTTACATATAAATTCTCTTGAAAAATAGGCATTGATCTTAACTTTGTTTCCCATTTTACTTTCTTCTTTCCTTGACTTTTTCTGCACTAAACTATTATTTGCCATAAAACTAAAAAAAACATATGCATCAGCATATCCTATAACCAGTGGATACTAAGAGTTAATTTATTGGAAGATTTCATGCAAAATTAATTGGAATGGTAGAGAAATAACAGGCTGAGTGTATTAAATGTCCCTATTAGAAAATACTACCTGATTTTTTATGTAGGCCTAATCATATATCTCTTTGGTAGAGAGCAAGGCATAAAAGGACATGTTTATAGCTATAAAATACTTATATTCAAAAACGAGAAGTAAGTTCATATGACCACTGTTAGAAATTTTAGAATTTGGAAGTTAAAAAAAAAGCTAGAAACTTTAAGAAGCAACAGTTATTGTTTATGGTTTCATTCTCCCAGGAGATAAATTAGATGTAATGTGGATTTGTGAAAAGAGGATTGAAACAGGAATCAGCAGGCCTAGCTAGAAGCTCTAAGCCCTTCAGCAAATTACAGCTAAGTCCTTAGTCAATGTACTTTACCTTTCTAAGCCTCAGTTTTCTTCACTTTTATGTAGGGAACGACTATATCTACTCTGAGTAACTAAACTACTTATTATGAATAACGATAATATAAATGTAAACATTTTTTTACATTCTAAAAGTACTACAATGTATTCAGAGTAAGCCAAGTGATGAAAGCTGATGGCACAGTTTTGCTAAGACTGTAGACTTCCTGGTCCAGGCTACAGCATTTGAGATGACTATTCAGAGAATCTAGGGGTAACGTGATTAAGGGGGTATATATCATTCCTGTGGTCAAGGAGGGAAGCCAGAAGTCAAGGCCACAGAAGACATAGGAAACATCATTTCCAAAGTGTGAGACAAAGCTGTTAACAGGAAATTATTTCTAGAGTCAGGAGCCAAAAGAAACAGGAAAAAGACAAGAAATCTATTACCTATGGGGTTGGATGGTTGTGAGGGAGGCTGTTGACAATTGGAGGGCACAAAAGGCACTTTACTGTGCTTATTTTATGACCCTGAGCCTAGAGTCTGATGAATTAAAGGGGCAATATTGTACTGGGTGACATTTAAGAGAGAATACCTCTACTCAATAATTTTCATATTAACCCTCATAAGGTCGATGCCATTCTCTCCTTTAGAGTATGAACAAGAAATATTACTACAGGGAGATGAAAGGATATACCAACTTTTACATAGTTAATAGTTGCAGCAGGGGCGCCTGGGTGGCTCAGTTGGTTAAGCGACTGCCTTCGGCTCAGGTCATGATCCTGGAGTCCCGGGATCGAGCCCGCATCGGGCTTCCTGCTCAGCAGGGGGTCTGCTTCTCCCTCTGGCCCTCCCCCCTCTCATGCTCTCTCTCTCTCATTCTCTCTCTCAAATAAATAAATAAAATCTTTAAAAAAAAAAAATAGTTGCAGCAATGTGGCCTATGGAACCTGTGTTTTTTGTTTTCAGACTTTTGGGAAGGTATGGCCATACAGAGTTACCCATAAAGTTAAAAATTATGTATATCTCACAATTGTTAATTTAAAACTTATTCTTCTATGTTACAAGCAAATTAATTTTGTCTTGTAATGCTCTTGTTACAGTGAACTACAAAATCAATAAAAAAGCCAAACTCCTTTTTTTCAGAATCCAATAACTATAAACAAAGTACACAGAAAAGTTTTGTATTTTTATGCAATAAAAAACTGTGTTAACAGTAATAGCTCTAACACATTAAAATTATTGGTTGTTACCAATCACATGAAATAAAAATAAAATAAAAAAAAACTGAGTTAAATAATTATACTCAATAATAGGTCCTAAAGGTCATATAAAGGTCAAGACAACAGTTGGTGCTCTCATAGCTTGTAGGAAAAACAAAGCATAAGACTGTGCTGATCAGTTACTTCATGAATGATGCTAAGAAATTGTCAGAGGTAAATAAAATCAAATTCAATATATTTTTAATCTATTTTTTAATACCTAAGTTTTTGGAAACTGGTAACATATGTAAAACCAGGATGATTTCAGAAGTCATTCATGCATATCTATTTCTCTTTACACTGCTTTATTGAGTAGTTTATTGTTCAGTTTATTATATTTTTTTGTTAATGAGGACATCTTGTCTATTCCACAGTAACTGAATACAATATACCAGTGTAAATGGGAGATAAATGAATTTGCAGTATTTTGGCTGTCAATTTTAATATTTTGCTCTAATTTTCACAAAATGAACAAGGGAATTTGCAGACAAGGTTTGCTCAGCTTGAGTTCTGGCCATGTTTCATTGGTGGTTTTAAAAATATATGTTAAAAAAAAAAAAGAAGAAGATAGCAGGAAGGGAAAAATGAAGGGGGGAAAATCGGAGGGGGAGACAAACCATGAGAGACTATGGACTCTGAGAAACAAACTAAGGGTTCTAGAGGGGAGGGGAGTGGGGGGAATGGATTAGCCTGGTGATGGGTATTAAAGAGGGCACGTTCTGCATGGAGCACTGGGTGTTATACGCAAACAATGAATCATGGAATACTACATCAAAAACTAATGATGTAATGTATGGTGATTAACATAACATAATAAAAAAAAATACCAGGGTTTGAAAGGTCATCCAGGCATGCTTTAAAGTAGATTTTAACATAACATAGCCATCAAATACAATACCTATTTTATGAAATTTTTATGATACCTGTACCCTAAGTATAATTATGTCTGTACTTTTTCCTTCAGTATTGAACAATGAATTAACTATCTTTATAAAAAAAGGTCAAAGTTTTACCAAACTATACATTTCCAAAAAATATATAAATAAAATTCACAGGAGGAAAGCGCTAATTTTTTTTTTTTGAAGAACCACTCTTGTTGCCTGATTTGTCCTTTATCTCAACCCTAGTGTTATTTCTTGCTGACCATGTGAAATAATGAATATTTTCATAGTTCTTGACCAACTGAATATGCTGAGGCTAGTGAAAATAAATCATATATTTTAGATATGTAGAAAGGACTTTCAACCATATCCTCATTAACTCCAGTTCTTTCTCTAAAGGTGTTGAAGATATTTTTTGCTGAAATTTAACCACAGTTACTCTTCATTTTAACTCCAGGAAAAAGTGGAAAAAGTTGTTATCCTCAAAATATATTTTTAAGGAGCTTTATTGAAGTAACCTCTTTCTCTTCCCCTCCTCTTTGTATTGATAAAAGAAAAAAATAAACATATATTTGTTCTTATTTTTACAGATTCATTTAAAAATTTTATTATTAAGTTAACATACAGTAAATGGACTTTTTGTGTGAACATGATTTCATTAATCTGGAGTAAATACTTAAGTGTAAGATTGCTGGGTCATATGATGTATGTAGAACTTTATGAGAAACTGGTGAACTATTTCTCAAAGAACCCACACCATTTTGCATTTCCAGGAGCAATTTATGAGAGTTCCAATCCTCCCCATTCTCCTCATCCTCATCAACATTTGATACTGTCAATATTTTTAATTTTAGCTATTATTATCAATGTGTAGATTTAATTTGCATTTTCACAATAATTTTGAGTGAATGTTCTGATGTTGAACATCTTTTCATGTGTTTATTTTCTATACGTTCATCCTCTTTAGTGATATGTTTATTCAAGTCTTTGACCATTTTAAAATTGGGTTATTTGTTTTATTATGTTGTAGAGAGTTTTATTTGTTTTATTACATTGTAGAGAGCTCTTAATATAGTCTGTATATAATATATTGTAGATATATTTTTGGTCAGATATGTGCTTTGCAAATATGTTATCCTGGTCAGTAGTTTGTCTTTTAGTTTTTGTGATAGTGCCTTAAAAGAAACAAAAGTTTTTAATTTGGATGAATTCCAATTTATCAATTTTTTTCTTTTATGGAATGTTTTTTGTGTCATGTCTAAGAGCTTTTTACCTAGTCACAGGTTATGATGATTTTCTCCTATGTCATCTTCTAAAAGTTTCATAATATTCATTTTATTTTTAGATTTACAATCCAATTTGAACTACTCTTTGTAAATGGAGAGAGGGTTAGATTGAGGTTCTTTTTTTTTGCATATGGTTGTTCAGTTTTCCAACACCATTTATTGACAAAATTCTCCATTCTCCATTGAATTGCTTTTGCACCTTTGTCAGAAATCAACTGACCATATTTGTTAGTTCTATTTCTTGACTCTTTTTGTTCCATAGATCTGTGTGTCTGTTCTTTGACAAGCGTCTGGATTACTATAGCATTATTTTGAGTCCTAAAATTAGATAGTGGCATTCTTCTCACCTCATTCTTCTTTTCCAAAAATGTTTTGTTATTCTATTTCTTGTATATTTTCAAAGCTTTAGGATTAGCTTCACAGATGAATTTCCTTGAGTTTCTGATGTACCTTTTATTAAACATCTCAATTTCAGGGTTGTACAATAGATGAATTGACTACAGAAACAAATGGGTTAAAAACACATTAAACAATTTTTTTCTAAGATTTTATTTATTTATTTGACAGAGAGATAGAGCCAGAGAGCACAAGTGGAGATAATGGCAGAGGGAGAGGGAGAAGCAGGCTCCCCACTTGATCAGGGAGCCTGATGCGGGGCTCAATCCCAGGACCCTGGGATCATGACCTGAGCCGAAGGCAGATGCCTAACCATCTGAGGCACCCAGGCGACCCCACGTTACACAATTTAAATGAAGAGACAGGAAACTTGAATTCTTACTGATGAGAAGAAAGTTAAGTCATATTAATAAACCTAATAATAATATGTCAAAGTGATTTTTAAGAACTGCATTTAAGTAATAGAATTTATCCTCTAAGAGGCACTACAGAGTAGTTTCCAAAAAAATGAAAGATTTGTTTAAAAAAAAAGGAAAATTATCAAATGTTTGTACATTAGGAAAAAAAAAAACCTCTAGTAACAGAACAAAATGAACATTCTAAAAATGTTTAAAAGTACTGTGATTCCATAGGGAGCTTATGTGTATGAGAAGAGAGGAGGGAGTAAGAAAGGGAGGGGATTCCAGAAAATTGGCTGAAGGAAGAGTACTAGCCATTGAATCTGCCAAGTCAAACAGACATCTGATGTCCAAGAACAGTTTTGGGAACATTGTTCCCATTACTCCATTGGAGCCCTTGAGTAACTAGCAGAAGGATATGATATTTCTCTTTATCGCCTCCTGGAGACTTTTAAGTGGAACAACAAGTGCTTTTTTTCAGAAAAATTATTAAAGGAAGAAAAGGGTATTTAAGACAACAAAAAAAGATGCTCCATTAGGAGCTTAGGAAGATGACAGAGTAGGAGAACCCTCAGCTTATCCTGTCCCACTTTTACAACTAGGTATCCGCATCCAAGTCAGTAAACCAGAGAGTGATCTGACAGAACAAACTCCACAACTACATATAGACAAGAAGCTGTATCTGAAAGTTTAGGAGTCAGGAAGGCTAAGAGAGAGGCTACCTGCAGGAAGGAGGGAGCTATTGCATGTGGAGAGGGCAGAGAAATAGGCCCTCTCACTAGGGAGTTCACATGGGGAAGAACAATCCCCATAGCTTTTGGTTTTGAAAAACAAAGGGGCTGAATTCTGTGAGTTTGTAAAACAAGTGGGACTTGGAGCCTGGAATTTTAAAAGTCAGCTGAGTAAGCACTGGGAGAGCTGGGAGGAAGAGTGATAGCTGGCGTCACTGCCCTTAAAGAGACAGCAGCCTGCATAGGGAGGCAACATAAAAATGGCAGTTTATACAATGCCAGGGCAAATGGGAGACAGATCTGTTCATACTGATTTCAGAGCATGTTGGTGGACTTCCCCCCAAACTGGCAGGTACCGTTTTCCTCCCCTGCCCCCACCCCCAGCATAAACACAGAGCCACCCACAGGACGCAAGGCTGCATAGACACCTGCTACCTAACCTGCTAGCAGTGCACCATGCCTATGAGTTCTTCTGAGGACTCACCCACTACAAGCCTGCTGGCCTTGGCCCTGGGCAAAGGGCAATTTTGTTAAAGCTGTGCATGCCCTGTCCAGCTGCAAGGTACATAGCTGCTGCACCCAGCCATATGCCCCCAGCTGCTGGCCAGTGCTGTGCCCAGCTATTGCTGGGGACCAAGCCTCATCCCCTGGCAACATTGTGCCCTGGGCCCAGCCTTGCCCAGCCATCCAGAGGTGCTGCATCCAGCCTCACACCCCTGGCCACCCCAGCACACAGCCCCCAGCTATTACAGCACTTCAGGGAATCCAGCATAGAACTGGACAACTGCACTGAAAGGAAAAGTGTTTCAGACACAACAGCAGTGCATAAGCAGCACACATAGGATACTCTCCTGAAATGTCAGGTTCTGGTAAACAGGGGACACTGCACTGGGGCACTTCAGGATCTCTTCTTCATAAAGTCACTACTTTCAAGAACAAAAGACACAGCTGCTTTCTTAACTCACAGAAACAGACACAAAAATAGGCAGACAAAATGAAGAGACAGAGAAATCTATCCCAAATGAATGAACAAGATACTCTGGTTTCTCTTCAAATCGCATAAATCTTTCGCCTTTTACCAAATGAATGAACAAGATAAGGCCACAGCCAGAGATCTAAGCAAAACAAATATAAGTAACATGCCTGATAGAGAATTTAAATCAATGATCATAGGATACTCACTGGACTTGAGAAGAGTGGAAGACATGAGTGAGACCCTTAACACAGAGATAAGGAATAACATATCATAGACAAAGGACTCAATAAACAAAATGCAAAACACGCTTGATGGAATGAATAGCAGGAGGGATGGAAGAAACAGAGGAGGAAACAGAGGAATGAATTAGTGACCTAGAAGACAGAGTAATGGAAAGTAATCAAACTGAACAAAAGAGAGAGAGAGAGAGAGAGAAAGAATTATGCAAAATGAGCATAGACTTAGGGAACTCAGTGACTGCATCAAAGGTAATAACATTCATATTATAGGAGTCCCAGAAGAAGAAGAGGAGAAAAGGGGGCAGAAAATTTATTTGAAGAACTAGTAGCTGAGAACTTCCCTGAAAATTTCCCTAATCTAGAGAAGGAAACAGATATTCAGATCCAGGAGTCACAGAGAAATACCATTAAAATCAACAAAAGCAGACCCACACCAACACATATTGTAGTTAGATTGGCAAAATATAGTGATAAAGAAAAAAAATTAAAAGCAGCAAGACAAAAGAAGTCAGTAACTTACAATAGAAAATCCACAAGCTTAACAGGAGTTTTTCAACAGAAACTTTGCAAGCCAGAAGAGAGTGGCATGATATATTCAAAGTGCTGAATGGGAAAAATCTGTAGCCAAGAATATTCTATCTAGCAAGGTCATCATTCAGAATAGAAGAAGAGATAAAGAGTTTCCCAGACACACAAAAACTAAGGGAGTTCATGATCATTAACCTAGCCCTGCAAGAAATATTAAAGGGGACTCTTTGAGTGAAAAAGAGGGCCAAAAGTGACAGTATAGAGGTAGGAAACACAAAAGCAGTAAAAATTAATATTTCTGTAAAAAAAAAATCAGTCAAGGAACCAACAAAAAAAGAGATATAAAATGTAATTACATATATTTTAATTGTAGGGAGGAGAGGACAAAAGAATGGGTTCAAACTTAAAAGACCTTCAACTTAATATAGACTTCTTTATGTAGAAAAGGTTATATACAGACCTAATGTCACCATGTATCAAAAAACCACTAATAAATATGGAAAGAATAGAGAAAAAAAATCCAATTATATAATCAGCAAAACGTGACAAGATATATATATCCCTGAGAACTTCCCTGGGTCCTGGGATCAAGCCCCTCATTGGGCTCCCTGCTCACCAGGGAGTCTGCTTCTCCCTCTTCTGCTTCCCCTGCTTGTGCCCTCTTTCTTTCTCTCTCTCTGTCAAATAAATAAAAGATTTAAAAATAAATAAATAAATAAGTAAATAAATAAATAAATAAATAAATAATATGTGGAAACAAAATGAAAATTAAATCACAAGAGTCCAAAACCTTTGTGATGTAACAAAGGCAATTCTAAGGGGCAAGTTTATAGCAATACAGGCCTACCTCAAGAAGGAAGAAAAATCTCAAACAACCTAAACTTATACCTATAGGAGCTAGGAAAAGAACAACAAACAAAACCTAAAATGAGCAGAAGGAAGGAAATGATAAAGATTAGAGTGGAAATAAGTGATATGGAAACTAAAACAAGCAGACAAACAAAAGAGCCAATAGAACAGATCAGTGAAACAAGGAGCTGGTTCTTTGAAAAAAATCAATAAAATTGATAAGCCTCTAGACAGACTTATCAAGAAAAAGAGAGAAAAGACTCAAATAAAATCACAAATAAGAGAGGGGAAATAACCACCAACACCACAGAAATACAAACAATTATAAGAGAATACTGTGAAAAACTGTATGCCAACAAATTAGGCAACCTAGAAGAAATGGATAAATTTCTAGAAACATATAAACTACCAAAAGAAAAAAAAAGAAACATATAAACTGCCAAAACTGAAACAGGAAGATATAGAAAATTTGAACAGACTGATTACCAGCAATAAAATTGAATCAGTAAACAAAAAACTCCCAACAGACAAAAGTCTTGGACCAAAAGGCTTCACAGGTGGATTCTATCAAACATTTAAAGAAGAATTACTACCTATTCTGTCACACTATTTCAAAAATAGAAAAGGAAGGAAAACTTCCAAATTCATTCCATGAAGCCAGCATTCCCCTGATTACAAAACCAGATAAAGACACCATTAAATAAAGAACCACAGACCAATATCCCTGATGACATAGATGCAAAATCCTCAACAAAATTTTAGCAAATTAAAGCCAACAATACAAAATTATTCACCATGATCGAGTGGGATTTATTCCTGGATTGTAAGGGTGGTTCCATATTTGCAAAACAATCAATGTAATACATCACATAAATAAGAGAAAGCATATAAACCATATGATCCTGCCATATATGCAGAAAAAGCATTTGACAAAGTACATTCATTCCTAATAAAAACCCTCAACAAATTAAGTTTAGAGGGAACATACCTCAAGATAATAAAGGCATTATATGAAAACCCTCTGGGTAACATCATCTTTATTGGTGAAAAACTGACAGCTTTACCCCAAAGGTCAGGAACAAGACAAGGATATGCACTCTCACCACTTTTATTCAACATAGTACTGGAAGTCCTGGCCACAGGAATCAGACAACAACAACAACAACAACAATAAAAGGCATTCAAATTGGTATGGAAGAAGTAAAACTTTCGCTATTTGCAAATAACATGATATATATATAGAAAACCTGAAAGACACCACCAAAAAAGTACTAGAACTGATAAACAATTCAGTAAAATCACAGGATACAATATCAACATAAGAAATCTGTTGCATTTTTATACACCAGTAATGAAGAAGCAGAAAGAGAAATTAAGAAAACAATTCCATTTACAATTGAACCAAAAACAGTAAGTTACCAGAACTAAACCTAAGCAAAGTGGTGGAAGATCTGAAAATTCTGAAATCTATAAAACACTGATGAAAGAAATTGAAGATAACACAAAGAAATGGAAAGACACTCCACTCCACGTTCATGGATTGGAAGAACAAATATTGTTAAAATGGCTATACTGCTGAAAGCAGTCTACAGATCTAATGTGATCCCTATCAAAATACCAACAGCATTTTTCACAGAGCTAGAACATAACAATCTTAAAATTTCTATGCAATCACAAAAGACCCCGAATAACCAAAACAATCTTGAAAAAGAAAAGCAAAGTTGGAAACATCACAATTCTGGACTTTAAGTTATGTTGCAAAGCTGTAGTAAACAAAACAGTATGGTAATCGTGCAAAAATAGACTCATAGAACAGATTAGAAAATCCAGAAATAAACCCAAAATTATATGGTTAATTAATTTTGACAAAGCTAGAAAGGGAAAAAAACAGTCTCTTCAACAAATGGTGTTGGAAAAACTGGACAGCAACATGCAAAAGAATGAAATTGGACTTTTTTACACTATACACAAAAATAAATTCAAAATGCATTAAAGACCTAAATGTGAGACCTGAAACCATAAAAATCCTAGAAGAGAACATAGGCAGTAACTTATTTGATATTGGCCATAATAACTTCTTTCTGATATATCTTTTGAGGCAAGGGAAACAAAAGCAAAAATAAAGTATTGGGACATCAAAATAAAAAGCTTCTGCACAGTGGGGGAAACAATCAACAAAACTAAAAGGCAACTTATGGAATGGGAGAAGATATTTGTAAATGACATATCTGATAAAGGGTTAGAATCCAAACAATATAACCCCCAAAAATGAATAATCCAATTAAAATGGGCAGAGGACAGGAATAGACATTTCTTCAAAGAAGACATAGGGATGGCCAACAGATACATGAAAAGATGCTCAACATCACTCATCATCAGGGAAATACAAATCAAAACTACAATGAGCTGTCACCTGAAATGGCTAAAACCAACAACACAAGAAAGAACAGGTGTTGGCAAGGATGTTGAAAAAAAGGAGCATTCATGCACTGTTGGTAAGAATGCAAACTAGTGCAGCCATTCTGGAAAACAGTATGGCGTTTCCTCAAAAGATTAAAAATAGAACTACCAGTAATAATAATCCAGTAATCACACTACTGGGTATTTACCCAAAGAATACAAGAACACTGGGGCGCCTGGGTGGCTCAGTTGGTTAATCATCTGCCTTCGGCTCAGGTCATGATCCCAGGGTCCTGGGATCGAGGCCCACATCTGGCTCCTTGCTTGGCAGGGAGCCTGATTTTCCCTCTGCCTGCTGCTCCCCCTGCTTGTTCTCTCTCTCTTTCTGTCAAATACGTAAATAAAATCTGTTAAAAAAAAGAATACAAGAGAACTAATTCAAAGGGAGACAGGCAACCCAATGTTTTTTGCAACATTATTTGCCATAGCCAAGATAAGGAAGCAGGCCAAGTTTCCAACCACAGGTGAATGGATAAAGTGGTGTGTGTATACACACACACACACACACACACAC
Source organism: Neomonachus schauinslandi (assembly GCF_002201575.2). NCBI lineage: Eukaryota > Metazoa > Chordata > Mammalia > Carnivora > Phocidae > Neomonachus > Neomonachus schauinslandi. Next base: position 68,110,634 of record NC_058411.1, on the reverse strand, counting down.
ACACACACACACACACATATATATATACACACACACCACACACCAATGGAATATTACTCAACCATAAAAAAAAAATGAAATCTTGCCATCTGCAATGACATGGATGGAGCTAGAGTATAATACTAAGTGAAATAAGTCAGTCAGTGAAAGACAAATACCATATGATTTCACTTATGTGTGCAATTTAAGAAACAAGCAAAGGGGAAAAATAAGAGAGAGAGACAAATCAAGAAACAGACTCTTAATTACAGAGAATAAACTGATGGTTATCAGAGGAGAGGTGGACGGGGGGATGGGTTAAATAGGTGATTAGGATTAAGGAGTGCACTTGTCATGATGAGCACAGGGTGATGTAGCTAAATCTTGAATCACTTTATTGTATACCTGAAACTAATATAATGCTGAATGTTAACTAATTTGAATTAAAATAAAAACTTAAAAGTAAAAAGGGACAATAAAAAAATAAAAGTGCCTAAATTACTTCATATTTTCCATAATGTCATTCTACTTGGTCCATGTGGTGTACTAGACTAGCACATCTAGAACAGAATATTTTATTTTTAAAGATTTTATTTATTTGACAGGGATAGAGAGAGAGAAAGCACAAGCAGGGGGAGTGGGAGAGGCAGAAGCAGGCTCCCCACTGAACAGGGAGCCCGATGCAGGGCTTGATCCCAGGACCCGGGGATCATGACCCAAGTCAAAGGCAGATGCTTAACTGACTGAGCCACCCAGGTACCCCTAGAGCAGAATATTTTAAAGATGCAAATGAATATTCTCTGGAGAACCAAAAGTAACAAAAGGAAAGTAAGCTCCTAGGTTCTTTAATATTTCAAGTACAGTAAACCCTTTTTGTTTTCTGTCCTAATATATCACATCTTCACACAAATTATGAAAATCAGCATAGGTATAATTTTTTGATTGGTAATTTTTTTTCCATATCATGTAGGAAACACACTGTTTTTCCCCTCCATTAGTACCACTGTACGTGTACAAAAGTGTTCAAACAACACTAAACTTCATCCCTGTTTTTCTAACCCTTTTCTCTTTTATTTTGTAGAGATTAATTTTAAAGGGAGAACACATACATTATATTGCTAGATGCCTGAGTGTCTATCAATATGCACTTTTTTGATGAAACACATAGCAAGTATCAACACAGTGAACTCTGAATTGTTACCTGGCACCTTTCCACTAAACAGGATTTCTGCCTCCTTCTCAAGACTGATTCATCTCTAGTTCACAAACAATCTGGCATTGAAATATTTAAGGCACCTACTCCTTTGAGGTCACTGGAAAGGCAAAGAATGTGATCACACCATATAAAAGAAAATTGTGGCATCTTCTCAGCAAATAAAAAGTTCAGTCTCAATTTTGTGCTGAAGTATGAAGTATAGTCTCTGAAGAGAAAGTCAGTTTGGTTTGTTTTAGTAGGATTTGTAACTGTGGAGGTGGAAAAGTTTTTCCACTCTGTGAAAGATACTGTGAAATATTTACTGTGAAGAAGCTGGAATAATACCAACCAGTAGTTATAAAAATAAAAGGGGGGGTAGGCTTATTTTGAGAAGTTTTATACTTTTTTATAAGAACTGCTCCATTATTCTTAATACAGACAAAGGTTGAGTCAAGTTTGTGATGCAGTAAATGAAAAGTTAACAGTTCAGCTCATCACTTCAAGTGAATCCATACTGCATTCGTTTCTCTCCCTGTTCTCCCTTGCCCTGCACTTCTTCATTTTGATTAGCTCATTCTCTTACCTGGTGAAGCAAGTATTTGTCCTTCAAGTCCAATAAGTTCTAACTGTCATTAATCACAAATTTCTTTGGTAGGTGTTTAAAAAGTCTAATCGGAGAAGAAGAGCACTAAAGAGAAAATGCATGGCACTTTCCAGTAAAAAATCCAATAAAAGGTCAAGAAGGATGATAGCTGAGTTTTGCAGTCTAGATAATATAAAATTAACAATCAAACTATATGTTTCATAATTATATTTTCAAATATCTCTGTATATTTCAAAAATCTGTTATATCCCCTGCTATCTATAGTGAATAGTGTAAATAAATTAATTCTATATTGTATTCTGTCCCCTTTTGTATAAATTGTACACCATCTTTTTTTTTTAAAGATTTTATTTTTATTATTTATTTGAGAGAGAGAGAATGAGAGACAGAGAGCATGAGAGGGAGGAGGGTCAGAGGGAGAAGCAGACTCCCTGCCGAGCAGGGAGCCCGATGGGGGACTCGATCCCGGGACTCCAGGATCATGACCTGAGCCAAAGGCAGTCGCTTAACCAACTGAGCGACCCAGGCGCCCCAAATTGTATACCATCTTTAGTGATAGTATAAGTTGTATGAAGAACATGAAATGGGTAATAGTTTTGGAGATCAACTGTCAGATTCCAAGAAATAAAATGCCAGACACAAATTAGTAATACATTGTTTTCCGTATCTCCACACACAGATTATTATTTACTAACTGGGATTCTATTAGTGCCTAAATATTAGAAGCTGGAAATTAAGCTCTAAGGGAGTCACAGTATAATTGGAAACATGGATGATTAGAGTTAAGGAAACTCCTTTATCTGGAACCTCTGTCTGATATATGAATCCTTCAATAACAGCCATGTAGGAGGATGTTGAAGAAATAGAACAGGCATTGTAATATCTAAATATCTTTTAATAATTCCTGAAGGCATATCTCTATCATCTTAAGACAACCCATGTCAGCTACTTTTTTCCATTTCATTTCAACCATCATTAATTGAGCCCTATTACATATCAGGTAATTATCAGGCTATGTTGATACAAAGAAGAATGAAACTGTTTTTATGAAATCTTAATTATTGTGAAAAATGAGTAAAAAGAGAAAGGAATATAAAGTGATATTTTATTGTAATCATCAAAATGTCAATGTGTTGTGTTAGAATATTGTGAAAAATAGATCAGTTCTAGTTAAACTAATAAAGGAGAAATATTAGAAGAATTTCTGCTGTAGGTGACAAGTGAGTTGAGTCTTAAAAGGCAAGGTGTTGATTACCTTAAGAAGAAAAGATGGCTTGAGGGAAGAGTTTGGGCAGATGATGTAATCATGGATTAGCATAATCTGTTCAGTGCTTTTTGGGTAATCTAAAGTGTAAGGCACTTGGGAGGAAATGAAACTAGAGAAGCATGTGGGGCAAGGCTGTATAAATTGTTGTATATATGTATAAAAATTCAGATTTTTAGATAAACAGGAGACTTCGGAGGATTTTAGGGAGATGGGTGACATCAGCTATATGCCTTAGATAAATCAGTCTATTGGTAGTGTAGAGGATGGGTTTGAGGGGCCTGGAATATAAGATGGATAGTATATTTGATTATTTTAGGCCAAAGAGGATGAAGGGCTAAGTGGGCAGAGTAGACCCAGAAATAAAAGTGGTTTTCCAGATTCAGTAAATAATTACTAGGTAAATTTTTCCAGCAGAACATAGATTAGGGGTATAGACTAGGAGTAAGGCTGAGGACTACTAAAAATAACAATAATAGTAAAACCCAGAGTTTCTGACTAGGTGTCTGGATTGTTGCAGAACTATAAATTGACATATGGAATTTAGGAGAGAAACCAGATTTGGAAGGAATATGAGTTCCATTTAGGGCATCAGGACTTTAAAAGATCCCTGAGATATCAAAGTGGAGAGATCCAAAAGTTACGTATATACATATTTAGTGTTAGGAGAGATCATGGTTATTCATGTTACTTTTGATATCATAAGAGCATAGATAGTAGTTAAAAAGCACAAAAGTGGTAGAGATAAAGAGAATCTTAGTATAAGAAAATTCATTTTGTGGAGAGGAAAGAATTGAGTGCACAAGAATTTATGCAATGAAAGAGGGAAGAAGATTATTTAGAAGAAAATTACAGGAGTATAGTGTTATAAAATGAGGGGAGTAGAAAGTTTTAAGCAATAGGAAGTGATCCCACAATATTTAAAACGGCAGAGAAATCAACTAACAGAAATTAAAACTGAAAATTGCTGTTGTATTTAGGAGTCAGTAATGTCCGGATTAGGAATAGTTCTAGTGGAGACACAAGTGAGATTGCAGTGGGCGGAGGAGGAATGGCATGAAGAGGATTGTAAAGGCAAAACATATTATCAAATATTTAGCATGAAAAGAATATGTGATGTTTTATCACTGATACAAAGGAAATGTAATCCATTTGTAAATCACCTCATTTTTCTGCTACCTAATATCCAAAATTTTATAATTAGAGTACTATTATTTGGCACAAGAGTTCTTCCATAAAGCCAAACCCTCTTCCACCAAGAGTGGGAAATACAATGAGTTGTATACGTTGTAGTGCCATAATATGTATTTTATTTTATCCTTTTGTGAAAGTGGATTTTAATATTTCTTATAGAAGGGATTGAAAAGGATTTTACAGAATCTTGACTTTGTGTTTTTGCACTTTGAAGCACTTTCAATGATCTTTTTTTATTTTATTATTTTTTAAAATCTCAGGCTATGGGACCAAACCTCCTTTTGCTGGGTTTTTATTAAATTATGTGCCTACAATCCAAGAACTATAGCTGGCTATTTCAGACATCTCTGTTGTTTAACACAAAGACAATGTGCTTGATTTCTTGTAAATTTCTAGTTATTTTCACTTAAACTGGTATATTCCCTGGTAGCCAGAATTAAGCCCAGAGTAACAGGCTTCCTTTTTACTCTCTCTGGCTATTAGAAGATGAAACTTGCAGCTCACCAAGTCTACAATTTATCAGGTACTGTACGTATGATACCTCTACCTACAGTGGGTCTCATCATCCCTACTTTGCTTTTCTTCTTGCATAATTCTATTCCTAAACCTTACCCAACATAATCCTTTCCAAACCTTAAATTTAATCTTACCATTATTCAATCTGCTGTAGTTGGAGTGGTCTATTATTACTGTTACATAATATTGCTTCTCTTTATCTAAACTTATTTTTCAATTGTTGAAAAGAAGCTTTTTAACATATAGACTAAAATGTAATGAATATTGTCAACCTTTCACTTTATGTCCTATCCTTTATTTATTTATTCTTTGATCTGGTAAACAAAACAAAACCCTTCCTACCTTCTATAGCGTAATGTTTATTCCTAAACTTTTTTAAAATTTAGAGGGGAAGGGATTGATTATAAAGGAGAATGAGGGAACTTTTGGGGGCATGGAAATGTTCCATTGTGGGTGGCATCATGCATTTGTAAAACTCATTAACTGTACTTCAAAAAGAGATGAATTTTAGTGTATGCAGGATTATACCTCCATAGGCCTGAATTCAAAAAACGTGTCTTAAATTCAGATAATTAATTTGGATATTAAAAAATATGTGTAAGATATTGAGAAAGAAATTACCCTACCAATTATTAAATATATTATAAACTTGCAATGGAAGTATTATGGATGTGGCCCATGAATCGATAGAAAAGAACAATTGGTTAGATAGATATAGAACCACCTAATGCATAAATACATAATGCATAGGAATTTAGTTAAAAAAGAAAAAAAGTATACCAAGTCAGTTTGCCTCTGTTAGAATCCTAGCTTCACAATTTCCCCATTGTATGATATGAATCAATAGAAAGATTCAAATTATCCTTCAGTTTCATCATCAGTTAAATAATAATAATACTTACTTTATAGGGATCCTATAAAGATTAGATGAAGCAATAGACATAAAGCAGAGATTCTTAACCATCAGGTCCATGGATAGATTTTAGGGGCCCGGAATTTGATGGAAAAATTACATTTTCATTTTGTTCAAGCTGTAACTAAAATGTAGTGTTCATTCTGATCATGAATCTAGGCAATAAATTACAGTAGTATTAAAGGGAGCTGTGGCATCATCATTAGGTATCACGGATTTTTTTAAAAAAATTTTTAAAGATTTATTTATTTAAGAGAGAGAGCATGTGCGTGTGAGCCAGCAGCAAAATGGGGGAAGACCAGAGGGAGAGAGAGGAAGAGAAGCAGACTCCCCACTGAGCACAGAGCTTGATATGTCACAGGGCTCGATCTCAGGACCCTGAGATCATGACCTGTGCTGAAATCAAGAGTCGATGCCTAACTGAGCCACCTAGGCACCCTGATATCACAAGTATTTGTATACCTATTACAACTTTTGCAAGTATCTCAAAATCTTGTTTATATCCATCATTAGACAAAAGTGTGGTTTATTTAGACCCACCATCAGGTCACATGTTATCGAATGTTTTGAATTGAGTATTAGGCAACTCTGTATCTACTAGTAATTCATTCAGCAAGTGATGAAGTCAAATGACCCAGTCACCTACATTGTTTTACAGTTCTCTGACTACAATTGTTTGTTGATCAACACAGAAAGGAGCTGAGTCACATTTATTGTTGTTTCAAGTTTTCAAAATTGGGCAATTCAAATAAAAATTTTTAACTCTTATAAGAGGTAAATATAGGCATTCATATAAGCCATAATATCAACTTGTACCCTTATTTTGGATTTGTGATCCCTCTTCATTCCAGCACTTGCTGCTTTGATTTTTTTCCTTTTAAACTTGGTTTAATATTCAGTATTCATTTATCATTGTTACTTTGTTTTATGCTGAATTTCCAAGTATTTGTAAGGGAAGGGGCTGCAATATTAACTTAATCTGCCATATTGTTGGATCTGGAATAGCTGTCCTCTTTTTATAACACATACAAATTCTTTACTGAATCTCGAGTTTTGCGGATTTTCATCCAGTTACACATTTTTTAAACATACAACTTTATGAGTCCCCTACCTTCCTTTAGGTCTGTTTCTTTTGAAATATGTTTTCCTTTCCATTGCCTTCCTCTGGTCATGAAGTACTAAATGTTATGTACTGTTTACCCCTTTGCTCAGAAAAAGATAAATTCACTTGGAATTAAGGTATATTTCATTATTTTTGTATATCTGTCTTCTATAGGAAACTGAAACTTCTAGAACTATTATTCTTAATTTTATAAATCTAATAGTATTCTAAAGAAAGTATTTGCCTAGAAGGCCTTTAATGAATCTGATTCTTTATATCACAAACCTAGACTCTGGAATATTTGTGTGCTTTGTAAACTCAACGGGTACCCACTTATCCCTACCAGTGTTCCCTGACATAGATCCTGACAAAGCAAGATTTCAGTTCTCTGAGCTACCTTGAATTTTATGCCTTGTGGAAACAAACTGTTCTTGTGAGGATGTTCTGAGTCATCCCTAATCCATGGATCATGAGAAGATATTTTTTCTCATTCTTTTAAGCATTTTTTTTCCTGAAAAATTATGCTTTCTTGTTTCTGCCCTCCTCTGCTGTTTTCATCTAAAATTTTCCAATCTGTGAATTATATCCTGAGAATATCGTAAATATGTAAATAGGTTTATAGACTAGCTCAGCATTCTCGATTGTCAGGAATAAAATACCACTGACAGATTTAGCACCCCACACAGGCAAAAGCATCCTTTAGTACGAAGGAAGGATTTTACCATCTGGCACCCCGCAAGGTTGTGGCACGCAAAAGGTCCTCCAAAGTACTTATTATAATTCATACATCATGAGCATCTGACTGATGTTTTATTCCTTTTTTAATAAAAGATCTACTCATAACTGTGTCTTTCTTCAGACCTGGATCTCCTAACTTAGGATATGAACTTCTTAACAAGTACCATCACATATCTTTTCTCAATTCCAAAAGAAAATAGAATAGATGTCTTGAACCAATTAAGGGGACATTGTGAGTAGAACTTAAAAAAATGTATAAGATGGATGGATATTGTACCAGAATGTTAACAGCCACAAGAAGACAAAAGGTAAAGAGCAAAAAGGTCACTGAACAAATATTTTAATAATGCTTTATTTGAAATTCCGTCAGTTACACATTATTACCTTTACCATGCTGCAGAAACTCAGGAGGGATGACGTGAACAGTATTATTTATAATACAACAAACCTCAGCACCTCCAGGGCGCACATCAGCCACCAAGCACTTTGCCGTGTATTGCCTTATTTTCTGACTTTAAAACATTGCTTTTCTTCAACAGCAGGAAACTGTGTGCAGAATCACACTGCAATGAATATAACAAAGAGCGCTTCTTATTGTCAGTTCAGTATGATGAACTTCTTAATCAGAATATTAACAGTTACTCAGTGACTTTATGCCCAGGAACTCTATTAAGTGTTTTACACATTTTTACTCATTTCATCCTCACAGATCAACTCTGAGGTAGATACCGTGAGTTTCTCTCTCTTATAGAAGAAAAGAAAATGTGTAGAGTTGAAATAACTAGACCAATATTATTCATGTAGTGATGTACATTCATGTACTGTGTGATCCTGGTTAGATTATTCAATCTCCACCTCTCTTCATCTAAAAATTGGGATACATAGAACATGGACATAGAATTGTTTTGAAATCTGAAGAGCTTTGTCTTTATTCTAATCCAACCAAGTTCAAGAACACTGTTTCCCATCTTAGTTGTTCACTACACTGTGTGTGTTAGGGGAAGCCACAGAAAAGAATAACTGGAAACCTGCCTGTGCCTTGTTTGTCTTATGTGACTCAACACAACCTACCCAGGACCCTTCAAAAACAGATGCTTTTATTACTTATCCCTGGAAGATCTAATTGCTTACTGCAATTCAAGGGGTGGCAGGGTGGGCAGGCATAGATAGAGGGAAATATTCTCCCATTTTTAAAGTCCAAGTTTTTTATATAACTTCTGAGAATCAAATACAGGCCTATAGGTTTTAACCATAAATTATGTTTTCAAAGTCTTTAACACTGGGAAATGCAGGTAATTGTGTATAAAACTAGATAACATGATGTTCCTAATCAGAAACTTGTGTTGATATCAATTTGCAATCCTCTGAGGATCCCTGCCAGATCTTCTCTGTGTCATTTGGCTTCCATGGCTATTAGGTGTGAGTTAATGCCTTCACAGTTTTATGCTGTCCAACAGCTTTTTTCCTTGTTGTGCTGTGTATGTGTTTTGGGGGGAATGGTAGAACCAACAACTAAGACGTAAGACTCCTCACATAAAACCTCAGTGACTGCAGGGGAAAGTGTGAAAAATATCTGGAACCGTGAATTTTGGCTTTAAACTGTCTTTGATCATTTTTAAAAATCTGATGATGTGGAGATAGGAGGAAGGTAAAAGATACTGACTTTCAATGCACAGAAAGTCCTGACAACCCTCCCTTTCATTAATATATTCTGAATCTGACCACTTGTTACCATTCTAACTTTAATACTCTGGATGAAGCTCTTCTTACCTCTGACTTGGAATACTGAACCCAATCAAACAACCAGACTGAACCTAGTGAAGTGTAAATCTGACCCTGGAATTCCCCTCCTCAAAACTGGGATGATGTCCCAAGTCAATCAGAAAAAATGCGTCTTTTCAGTGTGAAATCAGCATTACTAATCTGACTTCACTATCAACTCTTCTTCCCCTCAGTCTTTGCTGCACCTACATCAGCCTCTTGATTGTTTCTCAAATGTTTCAGTTTGCTCCCACCTCACAGATTTTTGACCTTGCTTGGCACTCTGCCAAAAACACTTTTCTCTCAGACAACTGCAGTAGAACAGACTCTTACTCAATTTGGAACAGGGACATCTCGGGGCGCCTGGGTGGCTCAGTCACCTAAGTGTCCGACTCTTGGTTTCAGCTCAGGTCATGATTTCAAGGGTAGTGCCATCAGGCTCCACGCTCAGTGGGGAATCTGCTTGAAGATTCTCTTCCCCCGCCCCTTTCCCCACTCCCTCCCCCCCCAAATAAATAAATAAATCTTAGAACAGGGGCATCTCTCCTTTACTTGCCCTACCTATATACTTTGAATATATGTGTTTATATATATACACATTTACATTCTCAAAAAAATTTAAGTAGCTTGAGTTCATAGTATTAAAACTTGAGTAGAGACATTATATATCTGTATTAAATATCACAGCACTACTATTGTCCTCTTTATAAACAGTCAATTGGTGGGAAGTAATTGATATGTATAAATTTTTTTCCATATTAAGCATAGTACTAATTATGTTCAAACACCTTTGAAAAAAATTTGTGGGAAGAAATAGTCATTATTTTTACATTGTGGGATTTTTACAACTCTTTCCTCTTTACATCTTTCTGAGTTTTAAAGGCTTATGTTATATTTCACATACTTTGTTTATTTTTGTCACATTAACACTTTATCAGTTTTTATTTTAATAAATGAAATGGTCACTTTTTAGAAAGTCAAATTGTACTAATTAAAATAAATAGCACTTCTCTATTACTCTCTGCCTCACCCTTAAGTTCCCCAGGGGTTCTGACTTTACTCTTTTAGTCTTGTCTTTGGTTATTTATCTCTACTGTACAAAATCATAGGCATATAATGCTATTTCTTGATGCAGCCATTTTAATCATTATTTATTGATTTCCTCTTATGAAAGATCAGGATTTCACTTTCATACCACCCTTTTGAAATCCCACACACATCCTTTAATATTTTGATTTCAGTCAAATTTTCTGGTTAAATTGTGAGTCTTTATATGATATGACAATATAAATATTATCCACTGCTAAGCAAAGTTGTATAAAATGTATATTTTATCACTCACATCATTTATTTTCCTTGATTAATATTTGCCTCATTTTCCATTTACTTAGTTCTCTATGTACCTATTTTATTCATTATCAATCTATCAACAGTATTATTTTCCAGAACTTCTAATCCAATAGAGATTTTATCGTTTCCATTCCTGAAGACCATCTTTCATCCTGTTGTGCCAGCCTAGGCCATTTGCTTTTTAGAGCTACTTGTCTTTGTGGACTTCCTGTCTTTTGGAGATTTCCTTTTCTTCCCCTCTTCTGTTAAAATTTATTCCCTGTTTCTTGGTTTGTTCCTTTGTTTATCTGGAACACATCTTCTAGTAGTTCCATGAAAAAGAAAAATGGGTTATATATTTATTGAATCTTTACATGTCCAAACAAGAATTTATTTTACCCCCCTCCCCAATTAATTGATAAATGAGTTGAATGCAGAATTCTAAATTGAAAGGTATGTACTTGCAGAATTGTGACGGCGTAAGTCCATGATTTTCTGGCTATTGCTATAGAGAATTTCTCTGATATGTGATTCTTATCCTTGTATGGAGGCGTTTTTACTCTCGGATGATATTAAAACTTTTCTTTTTCCTTGACATGAAGAAAATTCAAGATGGTATTCTTTGATGTAGAATTTGTTTTATTTTATTGTACAAGACTCTCTGTCAGCTCTTTATATGTAGAGGTGCGTGTCTGTCATTTATAGGAATTATTATTATTATTTCTTTGATAATTTTCTTCCACCTGTTTTTATTAGTCTTGTTTTATTTAACTTCTATTACTAACATAATGGAAATCTTGAATAGCCTTAAAATTTTTTTTTTCTAAATCTATTCTCTTTGATTTTAATCTCTATCTTTTTGTTCTGATTTCTGGGATTTATCCTTGACTTATCTTTCATGCCTTTCTTTTTTTAAATCTCAGTGTTATATTTTTTAATTTTCAATGTACTTCATGCTCATTATACTTAATTTTAGTATTATTATTTTATGAACATAATATTTATTTTTTCTTTTCTCTTACTATAGCCCAACAAGATTCTGGTAAGCGCTGTGAATTGTGCAAGACTGTTGAATCTCAGATCTGTACCTATGAAACAAATAATGCAATAGATGTTAAGAAAAAAAAAAAAAGAAGAAGATAGCAGGAGGGGAAGAATGAAGGGGGGGAAATCGGAGGGGTAGACAAACCATGAGAGACGATGGACTCTGAAAAACAAACTGAGGGTTCTAGAGGGGAGGGGGGGAGGATGGGTTAGCTTGATGATGGGTATTAAAGAGGGCACATTCTGCATGGAGCACTGGGTGTTATGCACAAACAATGAATCATGGAACACTACATCTAAAACTAATGATGTAATGTATGGGGATTAACATAACAATAAAAAATTTTTAAAAAGGCAAAAATATCTAGTTATAAAATAAATAAGTCCTGGGGTGTAAAAAAAAAATCAAATCTTATTTTAAAAGGCACCTCCTCTGTTCCCTTTATAACAATTCAAATTTGAATTTTATAATTACTTATACATTTTTAAATGTGTTTATTACCTCTCTATCTTTTCTAGAATGTTTTTGATGGTAAAACTATCCTTTTTTAGTCCTGAATATCCTTGGCCATGTATCAAGTATTAGTGCTGATGAGAAGGAAGAGTAGGAGAGTATGTATTAGGGGAAGTCATAACCATATAAAATGAATGTTATTTTTTCAAGATTTTATTTATTTGAGAGAGAGAGAGAGCACAAGCAAGGGGGAGGGACAGAGGGAGAAGCAGACTCCTCACTGAGCAGGGAGCTTCACGTGGGGCTCGATCCTTGGACCCTGGGACCAGGGCCCGAGCTGAAGGCAGATGCTTAACCGACTGAGACACCCAGGCGCCCTCATGAATGTTATATTAGTAGAAATTAGATGTATTATATTAGTGGATGTAGGAAAACCTATGCTGGTCAGTAAGCTATTATAAAAATCAGAAATTGTAAAAAAATAAGAAAGCCAGGGTGATTAGATTCTTACAACTCAAGAACAATATGAAACAAGAACACAACTGGTGTTTGATCAAGTGAGGCTGAGGGCTCAGTTGAGGCAAAACTGGAGTGACCTATGCAGGTCCAGTTCAGAGTTGGTCTGGCTCTAAGACCCCAACCTTATGACCATGATATTAGGATGAAAATGCTTCCTTCAAATGAAGTAAATTGTAGTAAAGTGTCGAGTGCCAGGAGATCATGTTCGCTTCACCTTGGAACAACCTTTTGGGAAGAAATTATGAGAGGTTTTGCAGAACATAAGGGAATGTTCTTGGTTATAAATAAAATAAATTGCTTTGAGTTTATAATCCAGGGTGCTTCCCAGTTCCTTAGACGTGCCTTGACTCCTATAGATGCTCTTGTAATTAGTATAAGGAAACCACAATACTTCACTTCTTCTTGATTCCACCATTTTGTTTTTTCATGGAAGAAAATCTCTTGGCTCGAGGACAGTACAACTCATTTGACTCATTCTTCTGATGGTTTTGTGAAATAGTTTGGCGTAAAAGCAGTTTTAGCAGCTTGCTGTTTTTGTAGCTCCCTGCTGCCACCATGGATAGTAAGCCCTGTGTAAGGAAGTAAAACAAGTAGAAGAGAGCTACTATCTGAAAGATATGTTGAATGAAATCAGAAAGGTATTGCATTATGCATTTGTCCAGCAAGAAGCTATGTGACCTTGGGAAGGTCATTTCAGTTCTCCACACATTAGCTCCCTGAGAAGTGTACATTTGTGATGTGATCTATAGGGCTTCTGTAGAGCAAATGTCATGAGGACAATAAAGTAGTTACCTAGACAAAATATCTGAAGGAGTCCCGAAATTGAACTAAAGGGTGGCAGAATAGGTGGCATCATCATTCTATTTTGATTATCACCAGGACCTGAAACACAGTAAGAGGCTCAAGGACCATTTTTGATAATGAAATTTCATTGTTAAATCTATAGTAATGCTGATGCCATTTTGATGTGGGGGCAGCCTATGTTCAAGGATGTTCCATTCTGGAAAATTTTATTACAAAGAGAATTCAAAGTGATGTGTAGGATTGAGAAATTATATGGGCGCCTGAGTGGCTCAGTTGGTTAAGCAGCTGCCTTCGGCTCAGGTCATGATCCCAGGGTCCTGGGATCGAGCCCCACATCGGGCTCCCTGCTCGGTGGAGAGCCTGCTTCTCCCTCTCCCTCTGTCTGTCACTCTGCCTACTTGTGCTCTATATCTGTTAAATAAATAAATAAAAATCTTAAAAAAAAAGAGAGAAATTATATGAAGGGAAGAGAGAAAGTTCCAGTGACAAACTTCTGACAGGCATGAAGAACTATAAGGAAGTTATAAGTAGAAAATCAATCAAGGGATAGGTCTAATTCATTAAGTAGAATTAAAGCAGCAAATAAATACTTAGACACTTTGAAAAAGAAAAATTATCACTTTGAGGTTAAAGTTGTTTCAAATGGAACTATTTACTTAGGAAGTGATGTAAGTGATATAAGTTCCATCTTTTCATGGGGCCACTGGCCTACACATCTGGAAAAAGAATTTATTCTGACACAGCATAACTTTATTCTTATTCATTCATTTTATTAACCACTTACCTCTCGGGGGAGTTGTTTAAATATTTAATGCTTCTTCATGTTTATTATGCAGCATACCAGAGACTGCTAGGTTTCCAAAGGAACTACAGTGTCTTACACTCTAATGGTCTGGAAGTTTGTATTCATATCCAGGAATTCTTCCTGCTCCTCTGCAAACTCATCCTTTGTCTTATTCATTGGAATAGGGAAACAACTGTAAACCATAAGTCATGAGTTCTTTTCTTCTTGACAACCATTATTAACTCATTCTTTAGAAAAATGACTTAATAAAATTGTATCTTCTAGCCTCTCTTTAAAGGCCCATATAGTTCCCAAAACTCTTAAAAACTATCTGAGCTTTTTCAAAGCCTCTTCAAATTGGAGACCAGTATTAGATGCAATGTTCCTTAGAAAAACAGGTGAATGATACCTATTTAGATATGATGCTTTTCTCACTTTTAAGTACACAGTGTTTCATTTTGTTCTTGGTTTGTTTTTAATGTGATCTTCTTATTTACCTTTTATCCCATCCCTCAAAAAAAAAAACAAACAACTAAATAAATTATTTTTAAAAAAGGAAAATAAATTATCAGCCTAGGAATTTAATTGATTTTGAAGTTATCTTTATTGATCCTATTTTAAGACTAAAATATGGAAGATTGAAACCCCACCAAAATATATCTTAAAAATTCTTCTTTTTGAAAAATATGAGATTCTGTTTGATGGACTCCGCATTTCCAATTTCAAGAAAAACCTATTTTCCAATTCAATTACAACTTTTTTTTTTAAAGGTGTGATACACTTTGGGAGAAAGATGCCAAAATTCACAGATTTGAAAACATTTGGAAGAAGGCAGTATGAGATCACCATCTAGTCTGCAACAATTTTAGCCTTATCCCACAAAGCAGTCCACAATCTGACCTTTCAGCTTTTGATGCTACTTGTTTCCTTGTTTGATTGTTCCTTTTCCTAGCATATCTTTTTTAGCAAAAGTCACTACATTTTCCCAGTCCTAGGATCTTATCTCAATCATTTGCCATTCTACTAAACCTTAGAATGTTTTGCTCATGTGTTTAAAACTTTTAATTCCTAACTTTAAATTCTGCAATGTTTGTTTATTCTTTATGGTTTTAGGTTAGCCATTTATATGGCATTATTGAAAAAACCTCAGGTGGTGATGAGAGATCAGGATTAAAATTGCAGATCTGAAATATATCAGCTATTTGTACTTGGGCAAGTTTCTTAACCTTGCTGATTTTCATTTTCCTCATTTGTAAAATGGAAAAATCAATAACTATATGGTTGTAGGTAACAAGTGAAAGAATGTGTAGAAAGGGCTAAGGATACTATTGGTAATATTAAGGCTAGAAGTGCTATTCTCCTTCTCCTTTCTTCACTGGGTTCCCTTCCTCAACTAAAAACATGCAATAGAATATGGCTAGGCAGTCTGATTTTTTGTTGCTGTCAATATGTTACATAATCTAAAACATTTAAAATTCTATAAAATAAGGTTACTTATAAAGGAGGACTTCTAATTTCAATTGGTCTGCTCATTTGGGGGCATCTTTTTTGAAGTTCCTTCAAAAGTCTTGAATTGACATTTACCCAGCAGTAGCATCAACTAGTAGAAGAAAGCAGTTACAAGGTAAATGAATACTAGGAGATTATTATTATATCAAGATAAAATTAATGAAATTATATGAATATATGTACATACACTGCAAAGTAGAGAACACAACCCCAGTGAAAGGACACAGTGGCAAGTATTTCACACATCATCATTTAATTAGAAAACACAGTTTTTATACCTCTTTACTTTGGCAAATATAAGTCCATTTCACTCTGGATTGTCAAGAGGCTGCTAATAAACAAGAAGGACTCTATGGAGTAGGGACATGTATATGTGCATAGCAGATTGAAGGAAATAATGATGACAGAAACAGTTCCTGCCTCCTATGTACTGTCACGGAGACATCTTAACAGAGGTGAAAGAAATACTTTTCTTTTTTAAAGCCATTTTAGGAAATGGTTATAGACCTCTCGGGCAGAGCAGGGAGGCAGATCAGGAAATATTTATGCAGAGGAGAGATGCCTATAAAAACTGTAGAACATTGATCATAAGGGATTGCAGAATTATGCTGACACTGACTCAAATTGGAGCAGGACAATGGCCACCAACAGTGTGTATTTTTAAAACAGCACAGGCCAGTGGCTGATAAAGCAACTGTTGGAACAGAAAATGGTCTTCATCTTAAGAGTCTGATCATATAACCATGCAAACTTGACTTTTAAATAGTAATGAGAATTTTAAGGAGGCTTAAGAGTCATAACCTGATTTCCCTTGCTTAAGTCACTCTCTGGTAGTAAGTCAGTATGGAGATGCTTATTCACTCTTGGAGACTAGGAGGACACTGAAGCAGTATGGTGCTAAGCGTCCTCCAGTGGGATAAAAATCTGAATATGCTTCCCTGAGTGTAAAATGCCACCAACAAAGACTCAAAGAAAAAAAATCTCATTACATATGTGTACGTGTTTTTTTTTTTTTACTTAACTTTACAGCAACAAGGTCAGACAGACAAACTGTGAAATTCAACTTCAATAACTCTCTCATTCTCAGCTGAACACCTGATTTTCTGAGGACAGTAGCTCTACATTGCTTCCTTCCTTGTTACCCAAACAAACTTTGAGCTAGTTGTTACATATAATGGGAACTGATAAAAGAAACCAATTCACATAAAGGATTTAATGATACAACTGTTTAATTTGTCCTTCTTTCCAAGAGGGAAATTGCAGGCATCTGGGCTAGGCTCGTAGAAAAACATTTTTGAAGGTAGCCCTGAATCACTCTGCACAAACATTCACCTAGAATCTTGTCAGGTGGTTGCAAACTCACTGTTGACTCGCAACATCTTACTGAGACTGGTAGGGAGGTACTTCACAGGAGGAGAATTCTAATTTGAATTTGACCGCGTGTCCTTAAAGGAAAGGAAAGTTCAACACAGAGTGAAAAACAACCTTGAGGTACCCCTCCTCCAATGTGTGCCAGTAATACATTTACTACACCTATATAATCAGACAAAAGTTGGTTAAATATTGTGACCAGAATCACAGTTTCTTATTTTATCATTTAATTGGAAAGGAAGAAAATAGGAAAGCTCTTGATAAAGTTAATGTGATTTGATTAATCAAGAGAAGTGCCTTCAATTCAGGTAAATATTACAGTAACTCTAAGTATAGGTTCTTGAACACACTTTCTTCCTTGGTCCTTGTATCTTTTACACTAGAACCTGCTTATGTGGGTCTGTGTAGTTCAGAACCCTTACTAGACATGACAACAATAAGTCTCAGATTCCTTAAGCAGGAACTAAATCTTGGGAGGCATGCATTACCCCAAAAAGCCACAATGTGAGCAAATGTAAATGTATTTAACATGCACATGTATGTGCATGCACACACACACAAAGGGAAGGTACACATACACATACACACAAAGGGAAGGTACAACAAAAACATCCTGTTCTGGTTTACTATTGTGGCATGACAAAGAACCTCAAAACCTCATGACTTAAATCTATAATAATTTGTTTAATTTATGAATCTGCAATTTTGTCAAGGTTTAGTGAGGTAATGCTCCTCTTCCTCTCTGTTTCACAAGGCTGACCAATCCACTTCCAATAGGGCTTACTCAAATGTCTGGTAAAGTGGCACTGTTTGTTGGCAAAGAGCTCAGCTGGGACTGAGGATCAAGGACTTCAGTTCATCTTTACCGATTCTCTCTGTGGGCCGCCTGGCTTACTCTGAGCATCCCGGTGACTGGGTCCCAAAAGTAAGTATCCCAACCAGACTCAGGAAGTGGAGGTTGCCAGTTTAGTGAGGCATGAGTTCAGAATCAGAAACAGTGTTACTTCCTTCTTAGTTTCCTAGTCTCAAGCAATCACAGAGCCCAGGTTCAAAAAGAAGAAACATATAATCTAAATCTTAATTGGAAAAGGGTTAAGAATTTGGGGTCCAAATTCAAAATACTACATAGATCTTTGAAAAACTCCCTTGGTGAAATCTACTACGTGACGTAAAAGAGGATTCAGTGTCAGAAGCTTTACAGAAACTGTTTACTCTTTAAAATCTAGTATGACTCCTTTAGAAAATATTCCTATTATTATTTCTCATTACTGATACTCTATTATTCCTGACACCATCAGAGCCACTGTTGTGATTTCTACCTGATTTACCAAATCAAAGTGTAATTCATTGTGCTGTGATAAATGACCCATTCTGGAAACTGACTTCACCCTGGCAAACCACTTTAGCAATATTTCATAATCTATTGCAATGATCTGAAAGAGTTAATGCACCTCTTTGAAAGGCTAACAAACAAGTACTATCAGGAAGGGTCTTAGATGCTAAAAAATCAGATTCATTATGTAAAATGGTGCATGAACTCTCTCCCCTAACTCTGGGAGGACTTTTTGAAGCAAATGGAAATTTTGTGCTTGCATTAAGTCTACCGTAAAGAAAACTGCAGATGAATTTAAAATCTTGGCCAAATGACTTAACAAAGAAATGAAGGGAAAAAAACACACACACACACACAGATGTCCCAAATTTGAACATACAACATAAGCGTATCTATTTCTTCAGTCCCATTTATAGGATTTTCCAATAATTTGAAAATAAACAAAACCTTCTGGCTTTGCATGTCTGTGGGGAGTTTGGGACTTTAGGTACACATATTTGAGAATCTTTTGCATAAATCTGCATATGTTTACATGCAATGACAGACATACTGCTGCTTCCCAAATGTGCCTAGGATAATTTAATCTTCTGCAACATTTTGCATAGCATATGTAGGTGTAATATGCTCAGAAACATTACCTGAATATATGCAAAGTACACTTAGCTCATGCTTATATAGTTCTCATATCAAGAGATGTAGTTAGAACACATTTTGCAGCTTTTCTCTGTGCATTTAAAGAACTCAAATAAAACCAAATTATCAATAAGATGAGGTTTTCTAAAATTCAAATTAAAAATACTTCTAGATTTGCTAATTGTTCATTCTTTGAGCTAATTTGTATTTTTGTGGCTATCTTCTTGTTTTTTCTTTGAAACTATTACATTTTTAAAGTTATTCAACACTGTGAGTTGGAGATCTTGAAAGATATTATAACAAGGATTATGAGAGCATTTACTCCAAAACAGTAAAGCAGTAAGTAGTAAAAATAATAATAATAAAAAATATTGGCCTAAGAATAAATTGTCTTTGAATATAAGACACTGGTACATTTTTAAAAAGGGAAATATTTTAAAATTTACAAAATTTATTGAAGCATATGGGCACTATGCTTTTAATTTTTTGTTGATAGAAACATACCCTCTCTCTTTATAGCTCTTTGATTTCATAGGCTAGCACTTTGTTACAAATTTCTTAATCTAAATGAATGTTTAATTTTTGTCTACCTAGGAAATATATATCTATTGCAAAATATTGTAAAAAATACAAGTAAGCAAAAAGAACAAAAAGCTCCTATAATCCTAATCATCTAAAGTACTACTACTAGTCCATCCAGATTTTTTCTTTCATTATCATACTTTATTTGTACAAAGTATCACATACATTTCTTTCCACTAAATAATATTATTAAATATTTTTCTATGTCATCTAAGTGTTTTCTCTAACATTCTCTGCACTGCATCATTTCTAATTATCACTTTTTTGAAAGCAACTTTCTTGGATCCTCTCTTATGTGTTATCTTTAGTTAGAGACGATCTCTAAAGGAACATGCATCATCATTCTGAACAAAACAATTAAATAAAGTCATATTATTTTTAAACAAGGGTTGAAAGCAGCTCTTTCTCTGTTCACCAGTCACTCCCTTCTACTCATCCTCTCCTCTTACAGGTTTGGAGTCTTCCATACTGGGTGTCCTTCATTCATTCATGTGATTAATCTCCATGCATCTCATTACTATTTAGAATAGCACTTACACTGAGAATGTAATGACCACTGCTGGAGCATTATTTACCCATGTTCACAAATATAGAGTTGCATTTTTTAGACGTATTATTTAAAAACTAATGGGCCTCATATTCATGAATGGTGAAGATAAAATTTTAAAAGCTGCCATCATTTTATTTTATGTATTATATCCTAAACTCTCAAATAGCTAACACAGATTTTATTTTATATAACCCAATTAGGTTATGTCTCTACTTAAAACACCTCAACCAGTCCTATTACTTCTGGAACTAAAGCTGAAATCCTAAGTGTGACACAACAGGTCCTTCATCATCTACCCCTGCCTCACCTTCCCGTTTCTCATTCCAACCTTGTCTAACCCACAACTTCTCCATTCATACTGACCAGCTGAAGTAACAAGCTCCCCTTTCTGTTTGGAATGTCTTTCCTTCTATTTTCACTTGACTGTTGTCTTCTCTACCTTCCAGACTTAACTCAGGCTTGTTCTCCCCATTAAGCCATCCTTGACCCTGTTCTAAAGCAGGTTCCCTTTCTCTGTGAGCAGCAATGCTATGTTTTTACGTTCCATTTGATCCCACAGGGTGAGCTCCTTGAGGACAGGAATGAGGGAAGGAAATTAGTTTGCTTGTGCCTTTGAAAACAATATTTTCAGATGTGTTGTTATATAGGTGGCCTTACAGATAGTTCTCTTTGGGCTCTCTATGAACCTATCGAAGAATAAAGTGTGCATGTGCAAATCTATTCTTTCTCTCTGCATATTGAAGAGCATGTGTATTCTAGATCCCAGTGGCTTTGTTTCTGCTAGCCACAATCTAGCCCGGGGTAATAAGTATGCTCTGTGTTATATATGGAGTTCTCTATTGTTTTGTTTCTGCTTCAAGTCTATGGCTCAAAGAATCTACATATGACACTTGTTAGTGCCCCTCATTCACTCATGTAGTCACTGTCTCTATCATAACTACCAGATACCAGGAACAGTGACCAGCATTGGAGCCACAAATAACTTAATGCTTATGCAGGACAACACCCATTGTTTGTCTTTAGATTTCTGAGGTATGCCTTTGCTCTACCACTTCCTTCTTTTGTTGGCTGTTTCAACTGCTGTGTTGTTAAACAGTGAGATCCTGGGAGCTATGGAATATAATGAAAAACATGACTCTGGCCCTTGAGGTGCCTTCAAAATAAACGGGGATGGCAGTGCAAAAGAATAATGTGTAAAATGGGCACAAGAGACGTATAAACATTTTAGAAATTCTAGTAATGTAAGCAATAATATCAACTAATATTTAATACATACCTGATAGAGTTATGAGGATTAAATGAACTAATGTATGTAGAACACTTGGACAGTGCCTGGAAGTATCAAGTACTTTGTAATTGTTTGCTATTATTACTATTTACTAATTATATGCTAGATGCTGTTGTAAGCATTTTACATATATGAACCTTATGTAATTCTCATTCAAATCCTTATATAACCCTATGAAATCATGTATTGTCATCATCCCATTTTATATGTGAAGAAATGGAGGCTTAGAGATGTAAGTACCTTAGCCTAGGTTATCTAGAATTCAGGTCCCCTCTCTCTCAACTTCTCTTTCCACTGCAGAGAGCTGCCTCATATTTATCTAACAGTTAGAATCCCTTTGATTTTGCTACTCTACAGTCAGCCCTAAGATGATTTTACTTCATATTTATTGGAAGTACTAAGTGCCTCTTGGTTGTAGATAAATAGAGGGCAATGGTGTCAGTGAGACCCAAGAAAAATGGTAGAACATTTTCCTTTTAATTTTCTACTCACTTAATTTTTTTAACATCATATGGCTCTAGTAAAGGTCACATAGAGTTCACTGTTCATGGGAATGGCTATTTTAAAATACTTTACTCAAGTCTCCTCTAACTCAACATTCAATTAATTTTAGATTTTGTATTGATAATTTTCCTTGGCAAAGATAAATTAACTCTTTAAATCAAAGCTGTAGAAGTTAAGAATTGACCGTAGTGAATAATAACGTCTCTTTAATTTCTTCCAATAGCATCTCAAGAGTTGTAAATTTCCAAATCTATGCTTCTGTTAGTAGGGAGTTCAGTTATTTTTAAACACAAATTACAAATCTATAACTAGCTATTGAAGACAAATTTTAAAATAACTTTATTATCAGTGTTTTTCTAGTTATATTTTCCTACTGAAAGGTTCCCTTAAAGGTTGGTTTCAGTGCAATTTTAAGTGTTAACCATCATATTACTTTGAGGGTCTCTGACAGGGCTAAATTATTCACATCTCTATTCCCTACAGATTCTAAACCAATTGAGAAATAACTGAGTCAGAGACTGAACTACTATCATTATGACCAGTGAAGTCAGAATGTGGCATATGGCTTAGATTTAAAGCTAGATCAGGTTTAGCTCTGAATTTACTTCACTTACCTCTTCAGTGCACAGGAACCCAGGAACTCAACTCCATCTCTTCAAGGGGCAGGGTCTGTCTCAGTGGTCATAAACTGGGGGCAGATGAGATGGCACATTAAGTCTAGGTAGGCAGGCCCAAGAGAGGCTAAGCTGTGTGTGCTTACAGACCCTCTTCCTAAAGCTTCACCTTAGATCATCTCATTGCTCCTCCATTTGAGGTGATCAGGGAGGACTGAGTAAGTGATGGGTCTGGAAGGTTGGAGAGTGGAAGGGAAGACCAGAAGCTGTCTCCCAATATTTTTTAGGAACTCCTATTTTACAGGCTGAAGTAAGGACATAGGCAAATGGTAGGTCAGTTTCCTTTACATATTTATATATTTCTAAATTCTAAAATTGTCTAAAAATGATAAAGCCTATTGGGAAAGACAGACTTTTTAAAGAACCCATGACAATGGAATATATTAAATACTGTAAGTAAATACAATGAAACAAGCATAGGATACCATGAGGAATACTGGACAGACCCTCACTCAGCTTAGGGGGATGGAAAGCTTGGGAGGTGTTCCCGGAAGAGGAACTATGATACCTGACTTGTCAACATAGAAGATCACCAGATAATGAAGATTTGCAGTGGTCATGATGGTTTATGGGGGAAGGGTGTTTATAGCATTTCGGGCCCAGGGAAGATTTGATATGCAAAGACATCTAACAGTACAGACTGTTCAGAAAAAGAACTCAACATACAGTTAGGTGTTGGAACGTGATAAGAAGGAAATTGGAGAGGCAGGTAGGAGCCAATTCACAAAAGTGTTATGTTAAGAAGTTCATATTTTGTTGAAAATGGAGTGCGGAGTCTTTGCTAGACTTAATGAGGGGAGTAACATGGTCATCCCTGAGATCTCTTGGTATGTATGTGGGAAACAGGTTGTAGGATCAGGTTAGGGAGCAGGAGGAGCTTTAAAAGTTTATGGAAGGGACGCCTGGGTGGCTCAGTTGGTTGAGTGGCTGCCTTCGGCTTGGGTCATGATCCCAGGGTGCTGGGAATCGAGTCTGCTTCTCCCTCTTCCTCTACCTGCCACTGCCCCTGCTGTGCACGCTCTCTCTCTGACAAGTAAATAAATAAAATCTTTAAAAAAATGAAATAAAATAGAAGTTTATGGAAATCTAGATAAGAACAAATGAAAGTGGGGAGGGAGCATTTTTGAGAAATATTAAGATGGTACAGGGGTGCCTGGGTGGCTCAGGCGGTTAAGTGTCTGCCTTCGGCTCAGATCATGATCTCAGAATCCTGGGAATTAAGCCCCACGTTGGGCTCCCTCCTCAGCAGGGAGTCTGCTTCTCCCTCTCCTCTTCCCCACCCCATTGCTCATGCTCTCTCTGTTGCTCTCTCTCTCTCAAATAAATAAAATATTTTAAAAAGAAAGGATGGTACAATTTGTAAGATAACTGGAAAGGTTTAGGGAGATTTGGTAAATTATTGAGTGTGGGGTTAAGGCAGAGAGAGAACATTAGTCATCAAGATATCTGATACTTTGTACTTAGCTCTAAAATAACACTTAACATACCTGATCAATTGTAATTATTTGTTTCTTATATGTTTACTATCTGTATTCTCATAAGTATATTACCAATATTTTTTCAGAGGTACAAAGAACTAAGAGATTTTAATGGTAAAACATAATGAAATTTACTAATTGAGTAACCTCACTGGTAAAAAGTCTACCCATTAAGTCAGGTTTCTTTGTTTCAGCAGCAGCATTTATGTTTACAGCACTTACATTACACACAACCCAATCCTTATTTTATCTAAGGTTACATTCTAAGGGCAATTGCTAAATTTATAATTTGGGGATCTGTGTGTTTATGAGTAAGTATGTGTGTGTGTGTGTGTGTGTGTACATATAAAATTTACCTTCAGAATATATTTTTAAAATATATTAAAATATTTTTTCTTATTCTAACGTTGGAAGCATTTTGATTCATTTGTATTTTGTGCTTAGTCCCCTTTGGAGAGAAAAAATAAGGCAAAACAAAATAAAAACAAGAAACATTGTTCAAATATATCATTTTACAGTATGGTGCTCACCAGATTTATTCGCCTATCTGGCCACTCTTTCTCTGCTCCTTCCACAATCCTGCTCTGGGAACTTTTTCTGACCTTCTTCATCCATATCACACAATAAAGCAAAGATTCACAGGGTACTGTGGGAAACAGTTGGAGGGCTACGTCATTCAGCCCAGGGGGTGTCAAGCTTAGGAAGGTTTCTCAGAAGAGGCACTGTAATATCCAAACAGTGATGGTCAGTGTGGGAGAACATCCTGTAATGAAGAGCTGTAGAGGTGACAGTGATCAGCATGAACCTGCACCCAGACAGAATTAAATGATTTTCCAGTGGTGGTCAATATCTTCATATTGTGCATAATAGATTTCTTCTTTGAGAACATATAATACAGAATAATATATTCCATCTCTTTCTGAATCTCTTTGAGCAAGAAGTAGAGACTTAGAAGCTATTGTCAATGAACATTTTATCCCAGGTAGCTTAGGATTTAGAAAAACCTGCCCAAAGCCAGTGGGAGAATACAACACAT
This sequence comes from Neomonachus schauinslandi, assembly GCF_002201575.2. Classification (NCBI taxonomy): domain Eukaryota; kingdom Metazoa; phylum Chordata; class Mammalia; order Carnivora; family Phocidae; genus Neomonachus; species Neomonachus schauinslandi. Next base: position 68,085,476 of record NC_058411.1, on the reverse strand, counting down.
CTGTGGAGAGAAGCAGAGATAAACAATGGGGTGAGTGTCCTTCCTGTGTTCTCTAGAGCACTCCCCTGCCTGATTTCAGTCCATTTTTAAGGTTTAGCTGCATCCCTGCCCTTAGGTTCCATAAGACACTAAATATCCTTAGAATACAATATTCTTAGAATACAAAAAAGCTCAATACATTTTCTATTACTCCCACAGGAAAGAGTTCTATATAACACAGGAAGGTTTCTTTGGCAGTTGCTGATTGGGCTGCCGGAAGGGACGACAACGACAACAACAACATGTTTTGTGATAACGTGATACGTCTTCTTTAAAGCTCTTTCCTACACTTTTGTTATTTGAATATACTTTCACCAAAGTACTATAACTTCTAAGCTATAACACTTTTTCAAGGTGAATGGGAGGCTAAGTGATTGTACAGGAGAATGCAGTCAGCATTTTTAGAAAACGTTAGGAATAGGATCTCAATAAAATCACAGTGGATCCAACTTGCTCAGCAAAAGTGTAACTACTCAACCAAAGAAAAGTTTACAAAAGTGAGGAAAGGAAAAGCATAAAATACACTGCTGCCCAGGTTGTTCCATGGAGTTTATGAAAATATGCAGTAACAGGATCCCCCCTGGCTAGGATGGATGTAGACAAGACAAACACTAGGGAGAAATGTGAGCAGTTTGGGCAGGTAGGTGTTGTGGATAGTTTCTTTCCAATTAAAATATACTCAGTTTTTCTCAGTTTTAGTTTCCAGGGTAATGATGGATCCACCAAACTAATCACTATCAATAGGGTTAAAATACAATAAATAATTGGTATAATTTCCAGAGCAATACTAGTGACTAAAGCCACTTAGATGTATAACACCTTAATCAAGAATCTCTGTTAGAGTGGTGAGAATTTCAGATATCATGAAAAACTGGTAAGTTGGATTTATGGTATCTCATAGATGATGCCAGATGTGATATAAGTTTCTGTGGTAGGGCAGAGATTATGGTTTGCTATCTTTGTAGCCTTGGAAACTAGTTTGTCATCTGGCCCAAGGTGGGCACTTAGTTTAGTAAATGAATGAGTGGGGATGTTTACTTCTCTTTCCTATGTAGACAGTGCTGTGTCAGTCAGATGCTTATTGCAAACAACAGAATTACATGCTATTTGATTTAGGCAGAAAAGGAACTTATTACATTTCCTTTGGGTTACTCCAAGTGGTGTTTGTAAGACTAGAAAACCAATTCTGAGATGACAGGATCAGGAACAAAGGCAAAAATAACAAAGTAGGTCTGGCCCTAGGAGAACATTATGCCACCAGTGGTGAACATTATTCATTGCAGCTTACCCCTCAACACAGCTGATAAAAGAATTGGATGCACTTTTACCACCATCTGTTCCTATTGCCCAGAGACATGTGCAAAGAGCATGGGGGCAGAGCAGATTCCCTAGCTCACATCTAAAGTCTGGTGCAGACTCATCTGATTGGAGGACACACTCCCTAGGCATAAGATAGGCTGTGAATATAAAAATCTACCACTTTCAGATTTTTGGGTAAGAGGTGGGTTATCCTCCCACCAGGAATCCTAAAATGGAAGATTACCCAAATATAGAAAGATTTAGAATAGGAACAGCCAAAAAGAAAGGGGGAAAAAAGTCTACTTCAAGTATCCCCTGGAGATGGATTTAGAAGGTTTATGTATACAAGATGTTGTCATGCATCAGTCCCAGTTTCTGTGTCTGTAGCTAACACCGAATAAATTGAGTCTTTCTTTACCAGCTCATTTGCATTTCTCCACATTGCACAATGATTATCCAGCTAGCCATCAATCCCTGCTTCTCCCTCCTCATCCCACTCTCCAACCACCACCACCAACATGACTCAAACATTTTTCAGGTTGCAAGTGCTTGACAGATGGAGTACTTGTCTTTCTTTAAAGAGTTAAGTTAATGCTCAGAAACAAGAGGTTATTGACTAGAACTTTAGTACAAAAGAGAATTATACTGTTCTAAGTATGACCTAAATGGGAGAACAATTCCACAAGGAAATGGGGAAAACACAAAAGAAACAATGGTTGGAAACATTTAAGATGATCAATGATGACAATTGTCAGGCTGACTGGATTCGAATCCCAGTTTTCTCTCTTAAAATTGTGTGACCGTGGATCATTTTACTTAACCTCCTCTTGCCTAAGTTTTTTCATTATTATATAATTCAGAGGTTTGTTATGAGGGTTAAATTGATATATACTTTTGACTTCCATGATATTCTCTTTGGATAAAGAGTGCTTGCAAAGGGCATAGGGCAGGGTGTATAGTATACTGCAGTGTATGAAAGAGATGGAAGAAATTATGTTCATTTTACTGTATATGGATAAGTAATTTCTGAAATGATACAAAAAACCTGTCAGCAATAGTTATTGTGAAGATAAGGGGAGTAACTGGGCAGAGTGGAGGCAGCAATGAATACATTTTGTTTTATTTTTATTTATTTATTTATTTATTTATTATTTATTTATTTATTTATTTATTTAAATAAACAACATGGTCAACCATTCGTTCATTCACTTATTTGTTTTTTATTTATTTATTTATTTAAATGAACGACATGGTCAACCATTTTATTGATTGATTTTAAGAGAACGAGGGAGAGAGAGAGATTGGCAGAGGGAAAGGGAGAGAGAATCTCCACACCCAGCCCAGTGCCCAACACTCACAACCTGAGATCATAACCCGAGCCGAAATCAAGAGTTGGACATATAACTGACTGAGTCACCCAGGCACCCCTTGTTTGATTTTTAGATTTGAAGCATGTATATGTATTCCTAGTCATAAACTGTATATTGATTTTTTAAGTAAAAATACAAATAAAAAATAACTAGGAAAATTCTGAAAAAGAGGAGTATGAGAAAAAATTAGTAAATATTAAAATAATGCATTGAAAATTTAAGTGTTATGACAACAGTACAAAAGAGAGACATAGCAAAGAAAAAGACTAGATATTTCAGAAATAGACAAAAATACATTTGAGGATAAAATATATGCTAAAGGTGGTGCCTAAAGTCAACTGGAGGAGGGATAGACTACTTAGTAAGTGGTATTAGGACAATTGGGAAGACATCTGAAGAACATGAATTTTGGCCAATATCTCAACATGCAATAGGATATATTTCATATAGGTAAAATATTTAAATATAAGGAATAAATGCTAAAAATGCTAAGAGAAAACATGAAGTGATTCATTTATGAATTTGGAGTGCAAAGAACTTTGGGACTTTGACTCAAATTCCAAAAGGTATGAAGAAAATGATTGTTAAATGGAAGAGATAGCAAGACAGCAAAAGACAGACAGAGACAGAGTGAGATAGAGTAAGAGGAAAGTAAATTGCAATCATTACATTGACACATTTCCCAAAGTTTAATAATACTCTGATGAAAGAACTATAGGAGAATAGGCACTTATAAACAGCTGTTGAAAGTATAAGTTTGTATAATTCTTATGGTAGGTAAATTGAAAAACATACTAAGATTATAGAAAAATATATTAAAATTATATACCCTTTAACCTAATACTTCCACTTCTGGAAATGTGTACTAGAGTTATTTTTTTTTTTTTAAGATTTTATTTATTTATTTGAGACAGAGAGAATGAGAGGGAGGAGGGTCAGAGGGAGAAGCAGACTCCCTGCCGAGCAGGGAGCCCTATGCGGGACTCGATCCCAGGACTCCGGGATCATGACCTGAGCCGAAGACAGTCGCTTAACCAACTGAGCCACCCAGGTGCCCCTGTGTACTAGAGTTTTACTTACCTCTGTCCAAAATTGCAAATATGCAAGGCAGTTTATTCCAGTAGTGTTTATGTTAGTTTGAACTATATGAACTCTACATTTTATATGGATCAAAAATGGTTGAATGTTAGCAGTTTCATATGGTTTGGCCTATAATAGCAAATAATTGAAGAAAATGTTCATTAATAGGATATGGTTCAATAAATTATGTTGTATTAAGGCAAAGTAATAATATGAAAATAATTAGGATGATTTGTTCATAGTCCTATGTAAAGATTGCCAATATATGTTGTTGAGAAAAACAAACAAGATTTTTAACAGTTTGTACTGTATAGTGTATTTTGTGTACAAATGGGGGAAATTAAAAGTACATGTTATGTTTTAGGTGTGTAAGCATAAAAAAAAAACCTTAAAAATTATCCTAGTGGTTAGCTTTTGGGAGGAGGTGGGTCAGAGCTTCTGCATATGGATATAACATTTGGAGGTGAGATTCACATGGAATTGGGAAATACATGACCCTCGTAGGGGGTAGGGCACCTGTGTGGATAGGGCCCAGAAATGGATGTGGGAGGGAATTTGCATTACATATATTTTTTAGGATTTATTTATTTATTTTAGAGAGAGAGTGCACATGTGTGGGTAGGTGGAGGGACAGAAGGAACGTGAGAGAGATAATCTCAAGCAGACTCCCTGCTGAGCCCAGAGCTAGAGGCAGGGCTTGATCTCATGACCCCGAGATCGTGACCTGAGATGAAATCAAGAGTTGTGTTCAATGATTCCTCCATTACATATAACACCCAGTGCTCATCACATCACATGCCCTCCTTAATGCCCATTGTTGAACACTATATCTGAAACTAATGATGTACTATATGTTGGCTAATTGAATTTAAATAAAAAAATACATCAACCAACTGAGCCACCCAGGTGCTCCATGTATTACATATGTTCTGATATGTTTTGATATTTGAAGCACATACATTTTTTTACCTATGCATAAATATTTCCTGTATAAAACAGGCAGTTTTTTCATGGTCACTGTGGGCCAGGTGATTTTTCTTTATTTATATGAGATTATACTCTCATAGCATAGTTAATAAAATATTCTGATGTATAGAGGTACCTTTTTGAAGATTTGAAAACAGAGCTTCTTGACTTCAAAGCTTGTATACCCTTACCACTATTCCATATAGTTTCAAATTTTAGTGGACATTAAAATATGTCAGAAGTGCAGATTTTTCTGACCTTGCCCCTGAGTTTATAGTTTGCTGGGCTTGATCTGCATTGTATCATCTTTTCCAGTGGTTCTGATGCTGTTGGCCAGTAGGTACTTTAAGTAATACCATGCTATTTCCAACTGCTTCTTAGTCCTCGTCCCTGATGAAGTATCTGCAAATGACTTCTGTTGGCAGTCCTCTGTGTTTGCAACAGAGATGGTAAGGAAGGGAATCATTGTTTCTCTATGCTGTGCTTTCAAGCTCTTGGTCTCCAGGGCCAGCCTCTCAGATGATGATGTAGTGGCAGAGAAGGGGTTGTAGGATGTAGCTTCTTTGGTGAAACAGAGACAAGTTGGGAGCAATCTGCATAATCTGGGTTCTAAAACCATTCTTGGAGATTAGAATTCAGGTCTGGAATAAGGTTTTATTTTAGTATTTGCAGTTTTGAAAGGGTTCAGAATGATTCTGATAATTAGGCAGGTTTGAAAACAACTGAACTAAATACTTTCCAACTTCTTTCCTCTCTACTCTGTTATATGATTAAATAATTTCACAAGTCCTGCTCAAGAAATAAACAGTAAATCTTACGCAGTTGTACCTTGTCTTATTAGGATAGTCTTTTCATATTTTTAACAAGTAATTTTTTGAATACTTGTTTGTACAAGGCACAGAGCAAGGTGCATGGGTGGATGCAAATATGGAGCAGACATATGGTAGATGAGGCATGTCCACAAGTAAAGGGCACTACAAATTTGGAAGTCTGTTGAGAATCAAGATGCACAGGAGTACTGTGAGAAATCACGAGTGGAGAAGAGAGAGAATTTTTAGTGGGGGGATTTGGGAAAATTTCATAGAGGAAATGATACTGGACTAGGCTTTGAAGAATGGATATATTTTAACAAGCTAAAATGGCGTGGAAAAATCACACCAGGCCGAAAGAGTACTATGAGCCTACACAGGGAAGATATACAGATTTAGCCAATACATGTTTTTGAATAGTAGTAATAAACTAATGGGTTTCTATATATAATATGTTTAAATAATATTTTTTTTAAGATTTTATTTATTTATTTGAGAGAGAGAATGAGAGAGAGATGAGACACATGAGAGGGGATAGGGTCAGAGGACGAAGCAGACTCCCTGCCGAGCAGGGAGCCCGATGCAGGACTCGATCCTGGGACTCCAGGATCATGACCTGAGCCGAAGGCAGTTGCTTAACCAACTGAGCCACCCAGGCGCCCAATATGTTTAAATAATATTTTTAAAAAATTAACATTAGTAAACACTGTAAATCAAAACTTATCAAAGAATGTAGAAAAGTAGGAATAAAACAAGGTACCGTGTATACACAGGTCATTGTCTAGTAAGTACAATACAGTGTAGGAAGTGCTATGTAGAAGTTATCTGTCAACTACTAGGGGCTGTTTTCCGAACTGTATTCTATGTAACATGGGAGTCTTGGGAATTGTTCATAGGTGCTAGGGGAAAAAAGCTTTTTGGTCAATAAGTACAGGAATTGCTGGTTTAAACAAAATCAGTTATTTTTTTGCTGTGGAACTTTCCGGAGCCATTAATATGTCGTGCAGCATTTCTCCATGGTCTCTTTGTGTATTTATTTATATTATTATTATTATTATTTAATATTATTATTTAATACTTATTTTGTAGAGCACCTATTAATATCTTCTTGAGCGCTAATGTTCTGCTGAACACAGTTTAGAAAACTGTGCTGGAAAACACAGTAAAGGAGTCAATCATCCTTTTTCTGGAGTAAGAAAAGAGTTCATGGAAAACTAAAAAAAGACAGTTAATGATAGATAAATTAAGTTATAAATATGCATTTTAATGGAAGTATATAGTCTTAATTTATTCATAAGTTCCATATTATTTAATTATATCATATATTATATCTGTTAAATAGAAATTAGACTGGTCCCTGTAGAATGTTTTCTTTATATTAGGGCTGCTTCTCAGATGAGAAAAAAATCTCTTTACTGTAGTGGTGCATCTAGTTTCTACTGTCAAAATCCAAGCACTATATAGTGGGGTGCCTGGGTGGCTCAGTCCATTAAACATCTGCCTTCAGCTCAGGTCATGATCCCAGGGTCCTGGGATTGAGCCCTGTGTTGGTCTCATTGCTCAGCGTAGAGTCTGCTTCTCCCTCTCCCTCCATCTGCCCCACCACCCCCCCCCACACACATGCACTCCTCTCTCTCTCAGATAAAGTCTTTTTAAAAATTTCAACAATTCATTTTACTGAAAAGCAATATTCAAGAAGTCCTGTAGTCCTCATATTATTTCGAGCCTCTTCTACTTGGGTGAGTGTCCTCAAATATTTCCAGGGTAGCAAGTCAAAGGAAGAGTCTGTTGGATGTATTTTTAAATTTTTAACTTGATTATCCTTTCATTATTAATTAAATAGTGGTGCCCATATTATATTTTCAAACTTTTTTTTCCTGTTGTTAAGTCCATGTGGATGAGAGTAATAGTGAAAGTGTCCCTTGAACACTAACAGTGTCCCCCTTCTTCTTAGGTTTTTCAGTTGTTTACACATTTTCCTTGGTGGTTGAGTTAATTTATGTCCCCACAAAATGGCTAAGCAAGGTGTAAAAACTTATATAAGCTGACAGTTCCTATTAACTATGTAGCTAAAGAAGATATGTTGGGCGCCTGGGTGGCTCAGTTGGTTAAGCGACTGCCTTCGGCTCAGGTCATGATCCTGGAGTCCCGGGATCGAGTCCCACGTCGGGCTCCCTGCTCAGCAGGGAGTCTGCCTCTCTCTCTGACCCTCCCCCCTCTCATGCTCTCTATCTCATTCTCTCTCTCAAATAAATAAATAAAATCTTTAAAAAAAAAAAAGAAGATATGTTAATTTTGGTTGGTAGAACAGTATTGCACTGAAGGTATATGGCCCAGATTCAGGAGTTTCTGAAATGGATAGTAATATTGCAGTCCACAATAAAGTAAACCTGCAAACAAAAATCAGGCCATATTGAAAGCTAAGTGATTAAGAAAATGAAGCTGATTTCCTTTGAATTCAGAAGAATACTAACATTTTAATGTAGTTTTTGAGCAGATTTTATTGAAGACCAGAGATATGAGAATATTGGCCCAAGTTTAACAAATATGTTCTAGAAAGAGCTAGAACTTAAAGACTAATTCCCCATCCCTGCTCTTTTTATTACATGTATTCTGTCCTCTTTCCTAATTCTTTGCTTTTAGACGATTTATCCAGTTTTGTTCTCTAAATACTCTTTAGGGCTTCATTATGCCAGAGGCTGTGTTGCTGTTATTTTCTTTCTCTGCATATCTGGTTATCAAAAGAAAATAAAAATAAAGCAGTCAGTGCTTATTTAGCACCTACTTTGGGCCCTTCAGTTTTTAAGCTAGGATAGATGTATAAGGTATATTCATGTCCATAATCTTCTCCAATGGTAGCACATATACAAGTCAAATAGTTTGGCTCCATCTTGAATGTTATAAAGAAAATAATAATTTTTAAATACTATGAAGGAATTCCAGTCTTTAGTTCTCTTCATTTTGATGTTTTTAAAATCAGCAACATAATCTTTAAAACTTGAAGTTTGACTTATATCTAGCTGTATACTTGACATCTCTACTTGGATTTTTAATAAGCATAACAAAATTAACATGTCCAAAGCCCATTTATCAATTCATCCCTTTCCCAATCTTTCTTACTTCAGTACATGATAACACTATATATTCAGTTACTCAGGCCAAAAATTTTGGAGTCTTCCTTGATTCTTCTCTTTTTTTCATACCCCACATGCAAGCCATCTTGTTGGCTCTACTCTCAAAATTTATTCCAAATCTGACATCTATTCATGATCTGTCATTATCCTTTTATTTCATTGTCCATACTACTGCAATAACATCCTAATTGGTTTCTGCTTCTGCCCTTTTGCTACTATAACCTACCCCCCACATGTCAGCTGGAGGAAACTGTTTATTTTATTTTATTTTTAAATTTTTATTTATTTGACAGAGAGAGACACAGCAAGAGAGGGAACACAAGCAGGGGGGAGTGGGAGAGGGAGAAGTAGGCTTCCTGCAGAGCAGGGAGCCTGATGTGGGGCTCGATCCCAGGACCCTGGGATCATGACCTGAGCCGAAGGCAGACGCTTAACAACTGAGCCACCCAGGTGCCCCTGGAGGAAACCTTTTAAAACTAAAATTGTATTAATACATTCCTGTTGTTAAACACCTTCCTAGCACACTCAAAATAAAATCCAAATTTTAAACTCTTTTTCTTGGCCTCTGATATTAATATGATCTCAACACCTCTGTGTGTTCTTATCTCATTTCCTACTTGCTCACTCACTTCTAGCATCACTGGTGCTGTGGCTGGATTTTGACCTACTGAGCACAATAATATCTCAAGTCCTTTGCCCTTATTATTCCTTCTGCTTAGGGTTATCTTTGCCCGAATATTTGTAATTCTTTCTCTTTCACTTTTCTCTGTTATTTGTTCAAATATACTTTCTGTGGAAATAATTTCCCTGACCACCTTACCTGATGTAATAATCTCTACATTCCCTTACCAGTTATCCCTCTTTATTCGTCTTTTAGCTCTTACTACTCCTTAGCATTATAAAATGCAGTATACTGGTTATTATCTACCTTCCCACTTGAATGTTAGCTCAACAATTGCAATTGTTTACTGCTGTATTTCAAGTGTTCAGTATAGTGAATGACTCAGATGACATCTAGTAAGTATTAAGTATTTAAATAACTTATGTAAGTATAAGGAATTAAATATTTGCAAATGTGAACAAAAGCAGACACAAACGAATATCAAATTGTAACTCTAAGTTCTATAAAGGACACTTGACTGAGTCAAGGAGATCAGGAAAGACTTTTCTGAGGAGGAGCATCTCCAAGCCTAGATCCAAAGGGGGCAATGCCGTTAACTAGGTGAAGAGAGAAATGGAAGTCTTTTGAGTAGATCAGGAGCATGCCAAGTATGAGAACCTAAAGCAAGAAGGTCCATGTGGGTGGAGCAGAGAGAGCAGAGGTGAGCATGAATAGAGGAGTATTATACAAGGGGAGATGGAAAGGTAAGTAGGAGCTGGATTCTGCAAGGCTTTGTTGTCTTTGTTAATCATGTGCTGTTTTTATCTTAACTGCAATAGAAAGCCTTTTTGGCATTTTAAGCAGGGTGATGTCATGATCAGATGTATGTTTTAAGAAGATGTGTATGACTATGATATGGAGTTTGAAATAGGGAAAAGCGATGATCAAAATCGTCTAAGAGAAGGATTGTCAATCATTTACCAAGGGAGTGGTAGTAGAAGCTGTTCCCCTTAGGTCTGGGTAATAACAATATACATTGTCTATAAAGGTTTAAAAAGAATAATGTAGGCAATACAGAGTCCAACCATTTTTTATTATCACTGTGTGCCAGTAATTCTAAACAATGTTGATGACTAAAATAATCTGCTCAGTTGGTATACCACTGGAGATGATAGATAATAGCTTAGACTAGAGAGTCAGCCATTTATTCATTCAAAAATATTTTGAGTATCATCTGTGTGCCAGACACTATTGCAGACATGGGAATGCATGGGTGAATAAAACGATAAAAATTTCTGCCCACAAGGAGCCTACAGTTTTGCAAGGGAGATTGACAATAGTAAATAAACATCTAGCATCTCAGGTGATGTTTTTTTTTTTTAAGATTTTATTTATTTATTGAATTTATTTATTTTTGAAAGAGAGAGAGAGTGTGAGTGCATGAGTGGGGAGAGGAGCAGAGGGAGAGAAGAAGAGGGAGAGAGAATCCAAAGCAAACTCCATGCTCAGCATGGAGCCCCATGTGGGGCTTGATCTCACAACCCTGATATAATGATCTGAGCTGAAATCGAGAGTAAAGCATTTAACCAATTGAGCCACCCAGGTGCCCCGGTGATGAGTTCTTTTGATATGTACAAGAGAAAATGTTAATTAAGCAGTTGGCCAAAAGGGTCAAGAGCTCAGAGGAAATAGCTGGGCTCACAATAGAATTTTGATGGTCATCTGTTAATAGGTATCTATGTTAATCATGAGTATAAAAAGGAGCTTAGGAAGTAAGTATGGAGTGAAAAGAACCAATCTAAAATCCTCGCATTGAGAAGTCCCAACATTTGCTATCCAGATAAAGATGATTCTTTAAAGGAGACACAAGGAGTAGTTAATTAAATATAGGGCATATCAAGGACTGATGAAGGCATTGTAAGATGATTAAAAGATCAATAGCTCAGAGGGGGAGGAGCAAGGTGGCAGAGGAGTAGGAGACCTAAATTTCATCTGGTCCCAGGAATTCAGCTAGATAGGGTTCAAACCATTCCAAAAACCTACAAACTCAACAGGAGATCGAAGAAAAGAATAGCAGCAACTCTCTGAACAGAAAAACGACCACTTTCTAGAAGGTAGGATGTGCAGAGAAGTGAATCTGAGGTGATATACGGGAAGATAGACAGCGGGGGAGGGGGCCTCAGTCAGCTGATACTGGCAAGAGATAGAGCAGCAGAGCACAAATTCGGAACTTTTAAAAGTTGGCTCTGCTGAGGGACGTCGCTCCAGTGGCTAAGTGGGGGTTGGAACCCTCGCTGGGACAGCGTGGTCTCAGACCCTCGGGGTTACAGAAATACCGGGGGTGCCTGAGTGCAGCAGAGCTCCCAGGTATTGGAGCAGGGAAGCCAGCTGCAAAGACAGAGCCGAGGAATGGGCTCTCAGTCCGGGGTTGCCATAAACCGTGATCCGCAGCACAGTCGGGCCACTGCTCTTCCATCAGGGACCCAACAAGTGGCAGATTGGGGGAGATTCCCCTTCCTCCCCCTGGGAGGAGCAGTGCAGGAGCACACTGCAGGGATCTGCTGGGTTTGGAGACTCCAAACAGGGTCATGTACCAGAGATAGAAACTCTCAGTCACAGGCCAGGTGAGCACAGAGTGCCACCGGAGACCGGGGAGACGGGAGTGATTGACTGCTTTTCTCTGGGAGCGCACTGAGGAGCGGGGCCCCGAGTTCTTGGCTTCTCCAGGGCGGAGATTGGGAGGCCACCATTTTCACTCTCGTCCTCCAAAGCTTTATGAAAAGCTTGCAGGGAACAAAAGCTCCTGAGAGCAAACCTGAGCAGATGACAGCCCAGACCGGGCAAGGGTGGGGCAATTCCGCCTCTGGCAAAGACATTTGGGAATGACAGCAACAGGCCCCTCCCCCAGAAGACCAGCAAGAACAGCCAGCCAAGACCAAGTTTACCAATCAATGAGAACGGCAGAACTCCAGCGCTTGGGGAATACTGCCCATAGAGAATTCATGGCTTTTTTACCATGATTCTTTAGTCTTTTAAAGTTAATTTTTTTAATTTTCTTTTTTTCTTTTTCTTTTTCTTTTTAATTTTTCTTTTTCCCTTTTTCAACCAACATCTTATCAATCCCTTTTTTTAAAAAATCTTTTTTATTTTTCATTTTTAGAGTCATATTCTATCCCTTCATAGTAGTTAACCTTGTTTTCAGTATATATATATATATATATATATACATAAGTTGTTATCTCTTTAAAATTTTGGGATACAGTTTCTTTTAACAGACCAAAATATACCCTAAATCTCTAGTGTATGGCTTTGTTCTACTCTCCTGCCTGATCACATTCTCCCCTCCCCTTTTTTTTTAATTCCTCTTCTTTCTTTTTTCAACAACTTCTTCTCTTATGAATTCCTATTATAAAATCTTTTATACTTTTCATCTTTACAGTCATATTTTATCCCTTCATCATATTTACCCTTATTTTTATACATATCTAAGTTTATCATTTTTTAAAATTTTGGGAGGCACTTTCTTCTAACACACCAAAATATGCCCCAAATCTAGTGTGTAGCACTGATGTATGCACCAGCCTGATCATGTTGGATCATATTCTCTTTTTTTAAATATTTTTCTCTTTTTTTTCCTTTTCTTTCTTTCACTTTCTTTTCCCCTGGTTTCAGGTGTCTTCTGATTTGTTTAGTGTATATTTTTCTGGGGCCATTGTTAACCTGTTAATATTTTGTTCTCTCATTCATCTATTCTCCTCTGGACAAAGTGACAGATGGAAAAAATCACCTCAAAAAAAAAGAACAAGAGGCAGTACCAACTGCCAGGGACCTAATCAATACGTACATTAGTAGGATGTCGGAACTAGAGGTCAGAATGACAATTTTAAAGATACTAGCTGGGCTTGAAAAAAGCATGGAAGATACTAGACAAGCCATTCTGGAGAAATAAAAGAACTAAAATCTAACCAAGTCAAAATTAAAAAGGCTATTAATGAGGTACAATCAAAAATGGAGGCTCTAACTGCTAGGATAAATGAGGCAGAAAAGAGAATTAGTGATATAGAAGACCAAATGATGGAAAATCAAGAAGCTGAGAAAAAGAGAGATCAACAACTACTGGATCGAGAGGGCAGAATTCAAGAGATAAGTGATACTATAAGACAAAACAATATTAGAATAATTGGAATCCCAGAAGAAGAAGAAAGAGAGAGAGGGGTAGAAGGTATATTGGACAAATTATAGCAGAGAACTTCCCTAATTTGGGGAAGGAAACGGGCATCAAAATCAAGGAGGCACAGAGAATGCCCCTCAAAATCAATAAAAATAGAGCAACACCCTGACATCTAATAGTAAAACTTACAAGTCTCAGAGGCAAAGAGAAAATCCTAAAAGCAGCTCGGGACAAGAGGTCTGTAACCTACAATGGTAGAAACATTAGATTGGCAACAGACCTATCCACAGAGACCTGGCAGGCCAGAAAGGACTGTCATGATATATTCAGAGCACTAAATGAGAAAAATATGCAGCCAAGAATACTATATCCATCTGGGCAGTCACTGAAAATAGAAGGAGAGATAAAAAGCTTCCAGGACAAACAAAAACTAAAGGAATTTGCAAACACAAAACCAGCCCTACAAGAAATCTTGAAAGGGGTCCTCTAAGCAAAGAGAGAGCCTAAAAGTAACATAGACCAGAAAGGAACACAGACAATATACAGTAACAGTCACCTTACAGGCAATACAATGGCACTAAATTCCTATCTTTCAATAGTTACCCTGAATGTAAATGGGCTAAATGCCCCAATCAAAAGACACAGGCTATCAGATTAGATAAAAAAAAAAACAAGACCCATCGATATGCTGTCTGCAAGAGACTCATTTTAGACCCAAAGACACCCCCAGATTGAAAGTGAGGGGGTGGAAAACCATTTACCATGCTAATGGACACCAAAAGAAAGCTGGGGTGGCAATCCTTATATCAAACAAATTAGATTTTAAAACAAAGACTATAATAAGAGATGAGGGAGGACACTATATCCTACTTAAAGTGTCTATCCAACAAGAAGATCTAACAATTGTAAATATCTATGCCCCTAACATGGGGGAAGCCAATTAATAACAAAAGCAAAGAAACACATCGACAACAATACAATAATACTGGGGGACTTTAACACCCCCCTCACTGAAATGGACAGATCATCTAAGCAAAAGATCAACAAGGAAATAAAGACTTTAAATGACACCCTGGACCAAATGGACTTCACAGATATATTCAGAACATTCCATCCCAAAGCAACAGAATACACATTCTTCTCTAGTGTCCATGGAACATTCTCCAGAATAGATCGCATCCTAGGTCACAAATCAGGTCTCAACTGGTACCAAAAGATTGGGATCATTCCCTGCATATTTTCAGACCACAGTGCTTTGAAACTAGAACTCAATCACAACAAGAGGGAGTTGGAAAGAACTCAAATACATGGAGGCTAAAGAGCCTCCTACTAAAGAACGAATGGGTCAACCAGGAAATTAAAGAAGAATTTTAAAAAATTAATGAAAACAAATGATAATGAAAACACAGCTGTTCAAAATCTTTGGAATACAGCAAAGGCAGTCCTAAGAGGAAAGTATATAGCAATACAAGCCTTTCTCAAGAAACAAGAAAGGTCTCAAATACACAACCTAACCCTATACCTAAAGGAGCTGGAGAAAGAACAGCAAATAAAGCTTAAACCCAGCAGGAGAAGAGAAATAGTAAAGATCAGAGCAGAAATCAATGAAATAGAAACCGAAAGAACAGTAGAACAGATTAATGAAACTAGGAGCTGATTCTTTGAAAGAATTAATAAGATTGAGAAACCCCTGGCCAGACTTATCAAAAAGAACAGAGAAAGGACCCAAATAAAATCATGAATGAAAGAGAAGAGATCACAACCAACACCAAAGAAATACAAACAATTATAAGAACAATTTATGAGCAACTATATGCCAGCAAATTAGATAATATGGAAGAAATGGATGCATTCGTAGAAATGTATAAACTACCAAAACTGAACCAGGAATAAATAGAAAATCTGAACAGACCTATTGAAGCAGTAATCAAAGATCTCCCAACAAACCAGAGTCCAAGGCCAGATTGCTTCCCAGAGGAATTCTACAAAACATTTAAAGAAGAATTAATACCTATTATTCTGAAACTCTTCCAAAAAATAGAAATGGAAGGAAAACTTCCAAGTGCATTTTATGAGGCCAGCATTACTTTGATCCCAAAGTCAGACAAAGACCCCATCAAAACAGATCATCAAAAAGGAGAATTACAGACCAATAACCCTGATGAACATGGATGCCAAAATTTTCACCAAAATACTAGCCAATAGGCTCCAACAGTACATTAAAAGGATTATTCACCACGACCAAGTGGGATTTATTCCTGGGCTGCAAGGTTGGTTCAACATCCACAAATCAATCAATGTGACACAATACATTAATAAAAGAAAGAACAAGAACCATATGATCCTCGCAATAGATGCAGAAAAGCATTTGACAAAGTACAGCATTCCTTCTTGATCAAAACTCTTCAGAATATGGGCAAAGAGGGTACATACCTCAATATTATAAAAGCCATCTATGAAAAACCTACAGTGAATGTCATTCTCAATGGGAGAATCCCATCCCAAACTACTAGAACTCATACAGGAATTCAGTAAAGTGGCAGGATATAAAATCAATGCACAGAAATCAGTGGCATTTCTATCCACCACCAACAAGACAGAAGAAAGAGAAATTAAGGAGTTGATCCCATTTACAGCTGCATCCAAAACCATAAGATACCTAGGAATAAATCTAACCAAAGAGGCAAAGAATCTGTACTCAGAAAACTATAAAATACTCATGAAAGAAATTGAGGAAGACACAAAGAAATGGAAAAACGTTCCATGCTCATGGATTGGAAGGACAAGTATTGTGAAGATGTCAATGCTACCTAGAGCAATCTACACATTCACTGTAATCCCTATAAAAATACCATCCACTTTTTTCAAAGAAATGGAACAAACAATCCTAAAATTTGTATGGAAATGGAAAAGACCCCAAATAGCCAGAGGAATGTTGAAAAAGAAAAGCAAGGCTGGCGGCATCACAATTCCCGACTTTAAGCTCTATTACAAAGCTGTCATCATCCAGACAGTATGGTACTGTCACAAAAACAGACACATAGATCAATGGAACAGAATAGAGAGCCCAGAAATGGACCCTCAACTCTATGGTCAACTCATCTTCGACAAAGCAGGAAAGAATGTCCAGTGGAAAAAAGACAGTCTCTTCAACAAATGGTGTTGGGAAAATTGGACAGCCACATGCAGAAGAATGAAACTGGACCATTTCCTTACACCACACACAAAAAAAAGACTCAAAATGTTTGAAAGACCTCAGTGTCAAACAGGAGTCCACCAGAATCCTAAAGGAGAACACAGGCAGCAACCTCTTTGACCTTAGCCACAGCAGCTTCTTCCTAGAAGCATCACCAAAGGCAAGGGAAGCAAGGGCAAAAATGAACTATTGGGACTTCAACAAGATAAGAAGCTTTTGCACAGCAAAAGAAACAGTCAACAAAACCAAAAGACAACTGACAGAATGGGAGAAGATATTTGCAAATGACATCTCAGATAAAGGGCTAGTATCCAAAGTCTATAAAGAATTTATCAAACTCAGGGCACCTGGGTGGCTCAGTCGTTAAGCGTCTGCCTTCGGCTCAGGTCATCCCTGGGATCAAGCCCCGCATCAGTCTCCCTGCTCAGCAGGAAGCCGGCTTCTCCTTCTCCCACTCCCCCCTGCTTGTGTTCCTGCTCTCACTGTGTCTCTGTCAAATAAATAAATAAAATCTTTAAAAAAAAAAAAAGGAACTTATCAAACTCAACACCCAAAGAACAAATGATCCAATCAAGAAATGGGCAAAAGATATGAACTGACATTTTTCCAAAAAAGACATCCAAATGGTCAACAGGCACATGAAAAGGTGCTCAACATCGTTCCGCATCAGGGAAATCCAAATCAAAACCTCAATGAGATACACCTCCCACCAGTCAGAATGGCTAAAATTAACAAGTCAGGAAATGACACATGTTGGCAAGGATGCAACCCTCCTACACTGTTGGTGGTAATGCAAGTTGGTGCAGCCACTCTGGGAAACAGTATGGAGGTTCTTCAAAAAGTTGAAAATAGATCTACCATACGACCCAGCAATTGCACTACTGGGTATTTACCCCAAAGATACAAATGTAAGGATCCAAAGGTGTATGTGCACCCGATGTTTATTGCAGCAATGTCCACAATAGTCAAACTCTGGAAAGAGCCAAGATGTCCATCAACAGATGAATGGTTAAAGAAGATGTGGTATATATATACAATGGAATATTATGCAGCCATCAAAAGGAATAAAATCTTGCCATTTGCAACGACGTGGATGGAACTGGATGGTATTATGCTGAGCGAAATAGGTCAATCAGAGAAAGATATATATCGTATGATCTCACTGATATGAGGAATTCTTAATCTCAGGAAACAAACTTAGGGTTTCTGGAGTGGTGGGGGGTGTGAGGGATGGGGTGGCTAGGTGATAGACATTGGGGAGGGTATGTGCTATGGTGAGTACTGTGAATTGTGTAAGACCGTTGAATCACAGACCTGTGCCTCTGAAACAAATAATACAGTATATGTTAAAAAAATAAGAAGAAGATAGCAGGTAGGGAAAATGAAGGGGGGAAATCGGAGGGGCAGATGAACCATGAGAGACTATGGACTCTGAGAAACAAACTAAGGGTTCTAGAGGGGAGGGGGGTGGGAGGATGTGTTAGCCTGGTGATAGGTATTAAAGAGGGGATGTACTGAATGGAACACTGTGTGTTATATGCAAACAATGAATCATGGGACACTACATCAAAAACTAATGGTGTAATGTATGGTGATTACCATACCATAATAAAAAAAAAATCAATAGCTCAGAGAAATTTGATCATAACACCAGTGCTTTACAGATATGCCGCTTCTTTTTTAGAAAACTTTGAAATTGCCTGGATTGAATATTTCTATTTTCCCGTTAGAAAGCTGAACAGGTTTCTGAGATAGCTAGGCCAATCTCCCCAAGGCACTAATTTTCCCTCTCACACCCTTTCTTAAAACATCCTTCAGTGGCTTCTCATGAAATGGAGTAGAAAGTTCAAAGGTCTGACATTCCTTTGTTTGCATGACTTGGTCTTCTTTTCATGTATGACCTCTACTGCTCCCCTAGATGAACCTTCTGCTCCTGGCCATCTAGCCATTTAGTGTCCCTTTAATAGCCTGGAATATTCTTTTTTTTTTTTTTTCTTCTGTGCGTATATCATTCAGTTTTTTGGAAGGCACTCCTCATTCAAAAAATGTTAGACCAATGCTTGTCATTCGTCTTCTAGAAAGTCTTCCAATTTTTCCTCTGGGAACCATGAGAATAATTTGTCAATACTCTAATATAATCAAGGACCAAGGCTGTTTCTTATGTGTTTGTGTCCCTCAAAACATCTAGCTCACATCTCTATTTGTTCAATATTAAATAGATACTTATTGAATAGCTATTATGAGCCAGGCACTGGAAAGAGTCAAACAAACAGCTGCTGCTTGAGCTACTGTAGTTGCTTCCCTTTTGAGTGCTGGGATGAGCTCTCTAGCACAGAGCTCTGGTATTCAAGGCGATGTGCAATGGCAAAGATGGTATCTATGCTTCTATGGCTAATTTCAGCTGCTTCTTTTGTTGTTTCTTACGTGGCTCATGTTAGTTTCCACCATATCAGTGTTTGAAAGAAAAGAACAATTCCTTCTTTCTTTTGAAAATTGTGAAACCTTAATATTTAAAAGCCTCTCTGTGCAAGGCTGTTGGTATGAAATATCCAACATCACGTCTGATAGTTCAATTTAAATATTAATGAAAACCCTAAGCTTTATCTGGAATAGTACATTTGGAATTTCAATTTGTATTCACATCCTTGTGCAAAAAGAAGAGAGAAGGAAGGGGGAGCTTGTGTGTTTTAAAGGGTTTGTGAAGAAGATTCCCCAGCAGACGCACTGTTTGCAGACAAAGCATCACAGATGTTACTTGTCTGTCACAGAGAGTGCCAGTCTATAATGAGGCTCACCTGACTTGGTGTGTGTATGTATGTGCATGAATGTGTGTATGACAAAGCTAACTCACTGCAAAACCCAACAGTAAGTGCCAGTCAATCTGCCATATACATAGCGTGTTGGCTGTAAGAGAACGACAGAAACAGGGAGAGAGCAAGGAAACAAGGCTGTAGTCTGTGAAATCTAGTTCAAAATGGGGCAAAAGAAGTGTGGATTTAAGATTATCTGGAATCTGTGAATCTATTTGCTGATGGATAAATGACATTAAAGTTTAATTATATGACATAAAATAGTAAGCATTTACAAAGTATAATTTTATATAATGCCTAAGAAAATTCTTAGGTATATGGGCATTTGGAGAATGTATTTCTGTGTCCCTGTGGATTCAGGCATAGGAACAGCTTGCTGCTTTTCAATCTTTTTATGAATGCCCCCAAGAAAATATTCTTGAATTTGGCTCATTGTGTTATATGAACAGTGATTGATCTTGTCAGGAGAAAGTCAACCACACTTAGCCCTTTGCAAAGCAAACAGCACAGCCAATATCTTAGTCAAGTTCTCTTTGCTGCTGTTTCAGCTGTCAAAGTCACTGGTGCAATGCAGCATTCAAGGTAATTTCCATTTAGTGGTGAAAGCTGTTTTCTTCAATTTCTTGGCTTCTTTGTCTTTTTACTTGCCACCTATCCATCTAATACCATTCCCATGTCATTGGCACACTTACATTTGCCTCACCTCGCTGATTTCTCCCTACCTGCGTGACATGCCTAGAGCCCCAGGGCTGCTGATGCATTATCCATCCAGGGTTTGTTGCGTGGTGACATTCCAGAGCAGAGCTCAGCCCACGGGCATCTGCCAATGTGCAGGAGCTCTCCTCTCCAGCAATTATTCAGTTTGATTACACACAATGATAAGCTATTAAGAGGCACTCATGCACAGCCCTTTATTTACCAACAGTTGAAATCTCCCATTTGCTTCCACTGTGTAAGAAACTAGTTGTGGTGAAGTAAACAAAAGGGAAGGGCAATCACCTGTGGTGGGGAGCAGTGCTACAAGATAGTGAGTTTAAGTCTCCCAAATAAAAATGGTATCAACAGACCAATTGGATCCATTTCCCCAACTAACATGTAGAGCAGCTGGAAAGGAAGTATATCTAGTGGGTCTGACCATGTAATCTAGTTTTCAGAACCCTTATTCCTGTTTCTAATCATTTAGATAGACATTTTATTAGGCCAGAAGGGGATGATCTTATATACACTCATACCTCATCAACAAAATGCAGATTCAGATTTTGAAAAGTGCCTATACAAGGAAAGTTCCCTATAACAAAAACTGTAACGATAGGTATTTAAATTTCCATGTCTCCATTTATAATCTGTAGAGTGCTGCTTTATTAATTCGGTTACAAGTGTTTTTCTGTGTAAATATTCACAGCAAATAATGTTTTGCATAGAAATTCCTATTATTATGGTTCTCTAACTCTAAAGAAAGTGCCTAATGGCAGACTTACGTGTTGAGTGTATATAAGTACCAGTTGTTTGTGAGCCTCTTTCCATTGTTAGAACTAAACAAACAGTTTTAGAACAGAATCTTTTATTCGGAAAAGAATTCTATCTGTAATAAGGCACCCTTAATTCCCTCATACACGGTCACCTTAAATAATTACAACATCCAGTCTAAAAATCTCCATCTCTAATGCCCTTTTTCCTCCTTTCCGCAGTCCCATTCCCCCCCACCCCCCAAACCAGGCATTTGGAGCCTGGAGGAAGAAAGAGGAAATTAATTTGTTTATCAGGTAGTGTTGGAAAGTAAATGGCTTTCCTTTGAGAGTTTCTTTCCTTCTTTTCAGTGCATTGAATTTAGAGCCCTTCCTCCCCTACCCTTTTTCCCACTTGTTAGTGCACTGCCTCCTCCCAGGGCAGTATCAATAAAGAGACCTGGAGATCCTGTTTTTAGTTTGTTTACTCTCAGCCACAACTGGGAATATGATTTCTAGCAGTATACAATGAAATCTTGTTGGGGGGGGCGGAGAAGAGATGAAAACTGTAATGTCCTGTGGAGTTCACTGCAATAAGAATGGATTGCACCTATGTAAATATATACTACACTTATTTATGTATTTATAAACTATTTTCTATATGTCCAAATGGGAAGTTGGTTCAATAACACACACAGTCCATGCACCATAGGTAAGGATAACTGTAGGGATGACAATACTAATATATTTTTGTACACACCCACAACTGTACATAGGTCCTAAACTGGCATGGCTATTTTATTTTACGCATATGTTTTTCAGTGACTCATCTCTGAAAGTCAGTGAGTGAGATAAATGTTTTAGATGTAAATACAACTAACTCCTTTAAGCACAGTTAACTCTCTGGAAAACAAAACAAAAGACTTCTAAACACACTATCTTTTCTTTCTTTCTTTTTTTTTAAGATTTTATTTATTTATTTTCACAGAGAGAGAGAGATAGTGAGAGCAGGAACACAAGCAGGGGGAGTGGGAGAAGGAGAAGCAGGATCCCTGTGTGGGGCTCGATCCCAAGACTCTGGTATCATGACCTGAGCGGAAGGCAGACGCTTAATGGCTGAGCCGCCCAGGCGCCCCGACACTGACTATCTTTTCTAAGGCCATCAAATCACAACTATTTTGGGGTGGATACAGAAAGATAAGAGATCTGATTAGAATTTACAGAATGTTTAAGGTGCCTACAAGATGGTTTTATTCAGAATCGTCTGTCTTCACAAAGTAATACTCAGAAGATCTAAATATTTCTAAGAGAACTATAGTTAAATTGTTATTTGGCTATGCAAACATTATGAAGTTAGCAAATCATTTCTGGAAACCTTAAAACAGTAGAATATGAGTATTGCAAAATTTAATACGAGGAAATCTTTTTGGAAACTTGAGAAATACAAAAAAATTACTCTTATGTTTCAAATTTTTATGATGATATAACAATATTACCACTTACTGCTTTATTCCTTCTAAAACAAGGTAAAGAAGATATTCCATTGTCCAAATTCCCTGCTTCCCAATCTGGTTGTGGTATCATATGTTCATAAACAGTATTCACAGAGCCTAGAACTTCTGATCTAAATGTTTTAATTTTTTTCATTAGAAATGACCCCAAATTCATTTTAAATACTAGGAATACATATAGCTTTAAAATGAAATTAACAGGTTTATTTAAATACTGTAAGAAAAAGATATATAAGTTCACACAGTCTATATTAAATAAAATTCATAGAAACAACCCAGATACTTTCCAGGTATTTTAAGAAAGATACCAATATTCAGAGATATAAACATATATATATATATGTGTATGTATATATATATATATATATACATAAAACAATGCTTTTGTACTGAGTTTCTTATAAGAACTTTAGTTTCTTCAGTTTCTGACTAAGAAAATGTTCTTCTAAGTTTTATTCCAAATAGAAATTTCCCTTGATGGTGGCATTTAATAAAGAACAATTCTCATCCTTCAATCTGCTAAGACATTAGTTCAGACTTTCATTCCGTAGATAGACTATGATGGACTTTCCATAGACTATCTTTCCATATTCCATAGAGCTTATAATATACTGGAAATCTTAAGTTGTTTGGTTTCTAAGCTATTACATTGTCTTCAAGATATGTAATCAGAGGAATATTTCCTAGTATTTTGTCCACAGATCACTCTAGCAGTGCTGCTATAAAACAATTTAAACAAAAGAAAAAAAAAAACAATTTAAACAGAGGAAGATACTAACTTCAACAGTGTCAAAAAACAATTGGCATGGATATTGGTATCAGCCTGTTTATTACAATGGCTACTCTGTTAATACTCTATTATGATGAAAACATTTAGCATTGTGATCAATAGGATTATTATGAGTTATAAAAAATACAGAAGAAAATTTGGAAATTCCAGTTCATCCTTTGGTATTTTCTGTTATAACAATTCTGTTCATTAAAGTAAGATTTAATCCTGACTGCCACACTTATTTTAAAATAGATCCTGTAAAGTGTGCCTACCTTTTCCCCATGCAGTTTTAGTTTTCTTCTAATAATGCTCTACCCCGGTTGGTATACTGGACAAAACCTACTAATCCTTCAAGAAGACCCAACTTTTTTTGTGGCCTGTTGTGTAAAGCCATTGTCTCTCTATGCAAATTAGCCCTGTTCCTCACAAGCCCTTCCACAGACCTTTGTCCCCAGTTCCCCTATAACCATGATTCTGTTGTGTAAGAATTGTCTCTCTTCCAGTTTGTGTTCCTGACTGAAATATGTGCTTTGTGAGGGCAGAGATTATGTCTCAAACCATATCTGACATATGATAGAATGCTCCATGGACATACAGGCAAAGTGGTAGAGAAGTTTTTATTTAAATGTGCATTGGGGTTGCCTAGGTGGCTGTCAGTTGTCAGTGGACTCTTGGTTTCAGCTGGGGGTCACGAACTCAGGATCCTGAGATGGAGCTCATTGGGCTCCATGCTCAGCAGGGAGCCTGCTTGAGATTCTCTCCCTCTCCCTACCCCAATTCCCCTCCCCACACTCACACATGTGTACTCTCTCTAAAATCAATTAATCAATCTTTAAAAAATAGATAAATATTCTTTCAAGATTTTCTTTTGTCTGTTTTGTTTGGAGAGCAGTAGAGTTTCCCTCGGTGGGGGTGGGGCAGGGAGAATAAATTGCAAGCATCCGCAGGGTAAGGGACTTGCTTTATTTGTGTCTTCCCAGCACAAATACAAGTGCTATCCGTAGTGAGCCTTCAGTGAGTACTATAATGAGTCACTCATCTTTAAAGCAGGTCATGTTCTCAACTGAAAATAACTTAAGCTTGTCAGTTATAAGTGTTACAATAAAGATTCTCTTTATAAGTAAATTCACTGTCTGATATTAGGAAAGTAATTAAGCATTATTAAAAGTGTTTTTTGCTATAGATATTCCACAATTAAAGCAAAGCAGATAGATATGCTAACAAAGGTATTGTCTCTTTATTGTCTTCAAGACATTAACTTACTCACTTACATGTCCATTCATTTATTTTCTCATTCATTCAGTGATAATGTATTATTTATATGCTATCTATCTAGTGTGTGTACATAGTACTAGTTTTCATGTGGTTTACAGGATGGCATTGAAGACAGATGTTAAAGAGGTAATTTCACAAATAATGGCAAATGGCAAATACAACTATAAAAAATGCTGGTTGCTACTAGAGGGGTTGTAAGGGAACCTTAACCTTGTCAGGGATGGGAGAGGATTGGGAAGATAAAGTAGATTAAGGAAGGAATCTTTGAGGAAACATCACATAAGCTGAATCCAGAAGCAGGAGAGATTGCCTATCAAAGAGCTGAAGGAACAGAAGAGAGAAGTGAGCCTTTAGGGTAGAAGGAATGATGAGGTAATGTTCTAATGCATGAAGGTACATTTTACACAAGGCAAGAATAAGGTGAGTGGGGTGTGACAAGGGAAGTCAGGAGATACAAACGGAGAATTAGATAGGAGTCAAAATAAATGGCATTCATGAAGTTGTCAGTTCTTCTTTTAAACCAGCATTTATATTTTTAGTATTCTGAAAATATTTTAGGCAAGCATGAAAAATTTCTAATGTCAACCTAAAATACTTTAATTTTTAAATAATTATTCAATTCTTTATTTATATGGATTGCTGACAACTTATTTTTAAGGGACTTGAAATTGGAAAATATAGGAGCTGGTTATGGGAGTTTGTGACCAATTGAATAGGCCTGGCTCTCATGAATAGGAAGAGGAGAGTGGGTGTGATGAACACTTAAGGAGGTAGAGCCAGGCCTAAATAGTAGCTACCCCCAGCGCACTCAGTTTTCCAGACAAAAAGCATGTCTTAGATTTGCTGTTACAAGAAAAGGATAGCTCAACTAGCTCTGGGCAAGCAGTGGTAAGGAACTGACCTTACCAAAAGGACTGTACAGTAGAGGTCACAAAATAGGAGCTCTCAGTGTAACTCCTGTCTTTAGCTTTTCTATGTAAATCACATAGATGACAAGCTATTGTTTTTTGTTATACTAAAATGCACAGCCCTTTTGTATCAACAGAATCTAAAGCAAGATATATCACTATGGCAACTGCATCTCAAACCAGAAAATGGACATTCTATGATGTGCAGAATTTTATTGAGGTAGTGGTCTCATGCAGTTCCTAGGGCTCTGGTAGCAGAGACAAGATAGGAGTAAGAAGTCAATACATAGTGTTCTGTAGGTTAGTAGGCAGCATCTCTATACAGCTCATTTCCTCTAGTTTGTCCTGCCATTATTCAGAGATCGTTACCTATCTGAAAGCATGGCTTTGGCATTGTGAGGAAGAGGTTGACTACTGACAAATGTTTCCTCATGGCTTTGACTTTCCGTATTACCTTGAATTGATTGTAGGTGGTTTTGTACAGTTTGCTAGGCAATATCATGTATTTTCTTTTCAGTGCTATTCTTGGAACACTTCAGGTAAGAGATAGATACCAAATTTTCATCTATTTGTGTTTGTCTATATATTCACTTGTAAATAATATACTGTTGGAAATTTAAAATATCTAGAAATTAATTGTGGCATATTACCACTCCATATTAAGCCATTTGCTCTGTTAGATTAATATAAAGATGATCAGTATAGGATTCATATTTGTAAGTGATATGTTACTAGGAATCTTGTGGGGAAAGGATTAAAAGATTAAGAGCCATGCTGCTCATTACACATCCTTCTGAAGAAATTTATTGTTTTTAATCTTTTGTCAAATTTAAACAAAAAATTTATGAAAAAGGATTTTTTTCATTTTGATTTAGTGAATTGAATGTATCAAGAGACTCACAACTAGAAAGCAATATTATTTTAAACTTGTCTTACATTGATAGAAGATATCAAATCTTTTTTTATAGGAGAGCTTCTAAGTCAAAAAATATGACTTTTTAATATATTTATGAAAACCAATAATTTATTAAAATCTGGAAGTTCTGGTCAAGCATATGAAACAGCAAGTGAGGATTTAACAACTTGGATATTCACAACAACTTAGGCATACCCAGTTTTGTTTCTTTTTCTTTTCACATAAATGTAGACACAAAATATCTTCAATATGAATGATTTATTCTCTCAACAACTGGGTTAAGGAGTGAAAGGAAAGTTGACATGAGCAAGTGAATTCTGAAGGAAAGATGAGGGAAGAGAAATAAATCACTTTCAAATATTTTTCATGACTAGAAGGCCTCCCTTTTATTTACATTCATTTTGCACTTGACTCCTCATTAAGATATGCCTCTATTCATCTTTTCATTAGCAGGGATTCATAGCAACCTAGAAAGAAACAGACAGACATTGTAAGCTTTCTTGCATGATAGGGTGGAGGACAAAGTTGTCTTGTTTGTATAACTTTAGCCTTTTTGATATTACTGAGGAGTAATAGAGCAACCTCACAAGAGCAACCCTGAATTATAGATGTTGGGATGATGAATGAGCAATTCATCCAGAGCTTCCTTTGGATAGGCAAACAGTCTTAGACCTGTGTGTGAAGTACTCTCCAGGCAGCTGGGGAATAGGTCAAGTCAATGTCATTATTTTCCTGAAAGTACTTTCTGTTCTAGGCATGGAGTCTTTTCAAGGCAGCAAGAAGTATCACACAGATGACTCAGCGTCATGCACAGGTGCTGGTTGGACTCAGCCCTTGGACCTGGGATTATAGTCTATTGAGATAATCAGTGAGATGTTAAAGAATTCCAGTCCAGGATCAAAAACAAAGCAAGCATTTTCCTGTTTTGTTTTGTTCTGTTTTCCAGTTGGTTTCCCATGATCCTTTTTAAGTGTAAATTCTATTTATTTGATTTGCTTTAAGGTTATCCATATTGAAGGAGCTAAAAATGTACATAATAATCAAAGTATGCAAAACTTATTTGGTAGAGGTTTGTAGAAACAAATCTTTCATATCCTAATGATTACCCAAATGTACTTATGAATCAAAATCTTTTCCTTTTTCTAATTTTGTAGTTAGTCTCAAAACTTTTTTTTACACCTAGTTAAATTACTGCCAAGGTTGACTATGGTCATGAAATTATAAATCTTAGGGAAAATATTCTGGTTCTTTACCATTGCAATGAAACAAATCATCTTAATTTCCAAGAATACATTTTTATTTTTATTTTCTCTCTAATAATGTTCTCAGTTCCTGAGTGCACCATTTTTTGGGGGAAGTAACTTTAGAATGTACATTCTCAGACTTACTTTGGGGTTGGTTTAGGGTAGAAGCTGATTGAAATTTAACTGATTCAACTTGTCATAACATACAAAGGCTAAGAAACGGATAATTGAGAAAACATTCTGAAAATAAAGTTAAACTTGGTGATCTCTAATAAGATCTTGCTAAAATTTCAGCTGTCAAGGAATAATTAGCCAATGAAATGAATATATTAGTTAGATGTTTCACTAATGTTCAGGTTACTATCTTAGTTACTATTATTTAGTATTCAACACACATTCACTGAGCATTATAAGATGCATAGTATCTTGTTAAATGTTCAAACACTTAAAGTTGTTGGGGTGGTAACTCAAAACTCAGATAAAAATTTATACAAACTGGGGCACCTGGGTGGCTCAGTCGTTGAGCGTCTGCCTTCGGCTCAGGTCATGATCCCAGGGTCCTGCGATCAAGCCCCGCATTGGTCTCCCTGCTCAGTGGGAAGCCTGCTTCTCCTTCTGACCTTCCTCCTGCTTGTGTTCCCTCTCTCGCTGTGTCTCTCTCTGTCAAATAAATAAATAAAATCTTTAAAAAAATTTATACAAACTAATGAATTCAAATCAAAGCAAAAATATTTGATAATAACACAGGAGTTCAGAGAAAGGGGAAAATGATTTATGAAGGAAAGCCAATTAAAGATGTACCATATAAGCAAGTGTTGAGGAGAATGGGCATGATTTGTATAGATAGACAGAGGAAGAAGATTTAAATAAAGGTAACATAAATAGAAGCCTGAGATCAAAAAAGAGTGTGTTGTATTTAAGAGACAGTCAGGAAACTATAAAGGTCTCAATGGAATATTTATAGTAGTGTGAAATAAGGTTAGACAGAATTTTGAAGGCCAAGCTGAGGTTTTAGAATTTATACAATGAGCACTAAGGAATTATGAGAAGTTTTGGAAGAAACCCTACCCTGCTGATGGTAGCGAAAATTGGTTCAACATTTCTGAAAATTTTCATATTCTTTGACCCAACCTTGACAATTCTGGGAATCTATCCTGAGGGGAGAAAATCAGAGGTGACTTAAAAATGAATATTCTACAATGCTATTAATAACATTGAGAAACTGAATTTTGCATAAGTGTCCAACAATAGGGAAATAGTTAAATGAATGACGATACTTCTTGGAACATGACATGCTCATTGAACCCCAAGTTCTAAAAGCAAATCTATGACCCAAAAATGTAATCTATTTAGTAAATTAGTTAGGCTAAAAACAGATACCGGTAGTATTGAAAAGTATACAAAAATATTAACTCTGGTTATCAATGGATAAGGAATATTCTGGGTGATTCTTTTGTCCTTTTCTGGATTTACAAACTTTGTAACATGGAGTTTCCATAATTTTGTAGTGCATAATATTTCCAGAAAATAAACAATTATAAAGTAATTTGTGACAAGATACCGACATAAAGACTTCTATATTTTAGGAAGAGCAATGTGTGAGACTATAGTAATAAGATATGGGGCTGCAGGAGGCATATATAACTGTATATGCTTGAAAGGATGATTAGAATGGAAAGAATAGGTGAGTGAAAGAAACATGATCAGGATTTAATATTTGCTTGGATATAAGGTGTGAAGGAAAAATATTGTCAAAATGTCAAGCCTGAAAATTGATTGAAATGAACATCATTACTTTCAGTGATAAATTGTGATGATTTTGATATTGAATTATTATATTTTAGGACATAATAGGTACCCAGAATATGAGGATAAGGCTTATATGAAAAAGAGGAAGTAAAAAATATGCATTTAAGGATCATCAAGTAGTATTTTAAGCTGTTAGAGATGACCAGCTAGAAAATGAAAAGACAGCAGAAAGAAGGGAAGCCCAACTTGAACCTTGGAGAATAAAATCCATAAATGGAGGAGGATAAAACAGCAAATAACCTAGAGAAAAGTGGTCAAGGAGCAGGAAGTTGGAGAATGGAGTAATCTACAATGTCACTGGGAAACAAAGGAAGGGAGTGTTTCAGTGTGATAGTTGTTAGTGTTGTCAAATACAGTAGTGTTCTGAAAAAAAAAAAGTGTTGCAAAAGAACATCACCAACATAGAACATTAATAAGGGGATGGACAGAGGATAGGCTTGTGTGTGTCCTTAGTAACTTCAGACTTAAAGTTGAATTCGAAACTATTGTTTAAAAATTTGGTACAACATGAAGAACCTATGAATATTTGGGAATTGTCATTTGCTTCCTACCTGGAGTCCATGTGCACAATGATGTCCATGAATGAAGTGCATGATGCTTTCTCTACTATTTTTATTTCAGGCAAATACTTTAGATAGAATCAAGAATTTTACAAAGTGTTTTCCTAAAACTTCAATTCCATAGGATTTTATGAGTGTGAGAGTTAAATAAATAAAGTGTTCTGGAGTAAAGGGATTTGGGGAAATACTGAGTTATACAAAACTAAGAAGGTTTCTTTAAAGAAAGACTTCATGTAACTTACTATTTTTATATGTACTGTGAATGTCCATAGAGGGGCTTTGGAACAAAACAATTTCCAAAATTCATTGAGCATAGAATCCTTTTTCATGGAGCACCTCCTCGACTAGTTTTCTGTGGACTTGGTATTGTGAAATAATGACAGACTTACTGTATTGAGAAGTTTGGCCTCTCCCCTCTCCCAAGGATCACCTATCCTACAACTTCAGTTTTGAGCTCTTCAAGCTCAGAACAACAGAGATGCTAATTATTGTACATTTATGGAACTTCTCCTCATCTTTCACAGTTTTTATTTAGAATTACTTAGTAAAATATTCTTCAGAAGCTAACTGCAGCCGACATAAGACTAAATAGATGATGCTCTTCTTGAAAAAAGTAAAATGTGACTTTTGATCTTTGATAATGTTTAGCATTCCAGTTCTTTCCTTTAAGAAGAGCTATCATTTGGCTGTAATAAATAGTTTAACAATAATTTGAGGAAAATTAATTTCAAGACTAAATTATTAACCTCACATTCAGTATTTCCTTTTCTATTATGCCACAAATATGGACTATTTTTCAGTCATACACCTGAGCTGGCTCAACATTCTCCATTTTCTCTACTTACTGACTTTTGTTCCCTAAACATAATTTCATGAAAAGGATTCTGTGACTCGTAGGCCAGAAACCCCCATAGAAGAACTCTGTGCCTACTGCTATCAAATAATTTACTGCATTGTAGTCGCCTGCTCTCTGGTCTGTCTTTGTACTAAATGTGTTTGGAACCACTAAATGTATAGTGTCTAGGATCTAGTCATTGCTTAATAATGGTTGAATAAATGAGTATGAGTTAATTAATGGGTCTTCTGTGCATTTATGAATTCTGAAACTCTATAGTAAGTGTTTGGTTATAGGAGGTTATAGAAAGCTCAAATGATTTAGAAATGCAATATGTATTTTTTCTTTAACTTTTTGAATCACTTCCTTTGGATTTTTCCTATGCTAGTTAGTATTCAGAATTCAAGAATTTTTATTTAATAAGTTATACTTTACAAATATCAAGAAATTTCTCCCAGTGCTTCATCTCCATTCTTCCTCCTTTTTTCTAATAACCTTCCTTTCCTTCAAACTTTAAAATGAACAGATGGGCTGTTCCAAAGTTTTTACAAATCTACTGCTAAACATTCTTACAGACTAAGTAAGCAACAATTGAAAATGAAATCCAACAGTTGTTTTACTGTTCTCCCATCAACTGGAGCAATGAAATGATTCCACGGGAGCATTTCTGCCACTAGAAAATGTGATAGTGTTGTACTCTATTTCCTTTTACTTTCATAAGTGATAATAGATGATTTCTTCTTGTTTCTCCCTCTCTTCTTTCTTGTCTTCTTTTGCAGATGCCAGTGATTTCAAATTCTTTTAGCTGCAGAAACTTTCTTTAAAAATATCTTATGTATGCTTCTAGTTACAGAAAAGTAGAACTGCTCTGTATGGCAATTGGAGAAATGTAGTGGGAGGTGAACTCCCACCTCGTTTCAAGCTTCTGCAGTGGCCTCTGTGATATATCCATGGAACATAAATGCAAAACCATTGGGCTAAAAGTTTAGCTTTTTTTTCTAAAGAATGCAGGACTATATAGTTCACATTTTAATCTAAAGTCTGCCCTTCTATAGCAGGACTCGCTAGGCCTCTCAATTATGGCCCATTCTTTAATGCTAATAATCAACTGATAGAATATTTAGTCATTCAATAAACTGAAAACACAGAATCATACTTTGGTTTGTTTGCTTGTTTTATGGAGGACCTATAAGCTGTGTTTTTGTCTGAAAATAAATATATAAATATGGAAGAGAAACTAATAGGGGTCTAGATGATTTAGAGCATTAATACAAATGAGACATAAAGAAATTTACCTCTAGGCTAGTAATCTGAATTTTCCCAGAACAATAACAACTAAAAATTGTCAACCTCTGACAGCTGTTTGATAGTTGATAGAAAATGTGGTAGGACTCTCCATCTCATTCACATTATGCAGGTGTCCACATTTAAAAAAAATCATAATTGGCACTAATTAAGACTATTGTTGGCAGCTTCAGCAAGAAGGCCAGACACTGAGTGGGCAGGAAGATCTTCCTGGCCTCTTAGCCCCAGACTTCCTGGCAAGTCACTGCTGAATTGCATTAACAGAGCTAAGTTATTCTTGCTCTTCTAATTCTTTAGAAAGAGAAACTCAATTTGCTATTACTAGCAAAAATAAACAATTCCAGTACATTTATTACTATACATTTATTACATATATTGGAAAGTCCAGGCTCAGGATGATCTTTGGTAGTAGGGATGGGCACACGCATTATGCATCATCCCTTATGAGAAGGCAGTGTAGCCAGATCATCGGCACAAGCTCTGCACGCTTAACATCCACACGATTGACAGGAGAGATAATTCTTTTTTTTTTTTTTTATTCTTATGTTAATCCCCATACATTACATCATTAGTTTTAGACAGGAGAGATAATTCTTATTAACTGTGTGATGGACCTGTATCAGCTGATAACCACGAGCTTTGCGTTTAGGACTTGCTGCCAATACCTCTGTTATGGCCTTTGTATTTCAGTTGTAATGTGTGACTCATATTTGCCACCGGACACGTTTGTGACTTTTATCTTGTTCACACATGAAAATGAAGTTGGCAATTAAACTTACTGTTTTGGGATACCCATCCTGAGGAGTATTTTTATATTTTCCGTGATGATAAGACTGTAGGCATAGAAGATTCATTCTCCTTGGTTGAGGAAGAGAGAAAAAGTGTGTCTGTGTAGGCCAATCAATGTGAAAAAGGTGCTTGGCATTGGTTTTTAGTATGTGTATTTACAAATTATTCAGCCTTACAGACCCACGTTCAGTTTTACATTCAGATGCAGGCCTGGGTTGGGGATGGGAGGAAAATAAAGCTCTGAAGTGGGGTACCTAATCATATGAAGGTTTGCAATTTTGTTAGGAATAATAGAGAAGCAATATTGAGAGCTGTGGGGTTAATGAACACGGATGTGGCTTTCATGTGCAAATTTCTTTTGATTAGATGGAACAACAATTCCCAGAGTTGAGACTGGTGTCCACACACCCAGGCCTGCATCTGCATGTAAATGGCTTCATTAGAGGCCAGATCTGTGTGCACTGATGAACTGTACAAGGCACTCACAGAGTCTCCGCTTCATGGGCTGCTTTCTTGCTGTGTCTGTTTCCTGTTCAGAAAACAAGTGATATATTTCTCCTTTCTGCCAAGCTGTTGAAAAAAAAAGGATAGATTGAGAACACAAAGGGGTGAGGCCAGTGTACTGTTAACATATTTGTTCTCTTATTCTTGTAGACTGCAGATTGGAAACATATCCTTTTATATTTCTGAGCAAAATTAAACTTCCTCAGATTTACCCGGCCGTTATCAAGTTTAGAGTTTTCGTGGTTTGCCATTTATTCAATGCTGACAGGAGAATGGCCCTTGTGTCGAACAAGAGTATCACTGAATATACAAAGAACCTGAGTGTTTGCTCATTCTACCTAGGTTGAACCAGACCTCTAAAACTCCCTGGGTTTTACTTTACCATTCAGGGCTTACCGTTAAGGGGAACAGTCTCCTTTGTGAGAGAAAAGGATGCAAGATGTAGTCAATATTTGCTTAATAAAATTCTGAAGAATCATTAGTTTGGAATATTTCTAGGGAATTTTCATCAATAATCAGTTGATTTATAAATGGAACTGGTTTGCTTTCAGCAGTAGTCCATTTATTTTAGATGGAGTTCATTGGTGCCTGGTTTTGGGTGGTGCTAATTTTGTGGGCTCTGAAGTAATAAGACCTGTATTATATAATAAAAGTAGTTGCCAGGTTATTTCTCTTCACAATTTTTTAGGGGAACAGCTTTAATAAACTATTGAGGTTTAATTTACACACCATAAAATGCATAGATTTTTAAATGCAGTAAAGAATTTTGCTAAGTCTGTATACCATAATCAAGATACAGAACATTTTCTGACCTCAACAGATTTCCTTGTGCTCCTTCCTAATCAACATCTCCTGTACCCCAGCCTTTGATGACATTGATTTGCTTTCAATCAATGTATTAGATTTTCTTCCCTGCAGCTTTAAATAAATGGTATCACATGTATTCTTTTCTATCTGACTTTTGTTCTCAGCATAACATTTTAAATATTCATCCACATCATTGTATGTATTTGTAACTTATTCCTTTTTACTGCTGAGGAATATTCATTTTGATATACCATGATGTGTTTATCCATTTACCTGCTGATGTTCTTTTAGGCTGTTTCCGGTTTGGGACTGTAATGAATAAACTTACTGTAAGCATTTGTGTACAAATCTTTATTTGGACTTATGTTCTTATTTCTTTTGAGTAAATACCTATGATTGCTAGTTCATATAGTAAGATTATGCTGAACTTTAATAGAAATTTCCAAACTATGGGATGCGCCTGGGTGGCTCAGTCGTTGGGCGTCCTGCCTTGGCTCAAGGTCATTATCCTAGGGTCCTTGGATCAAGCCCTGTGTCAGGCTCCCTGCTCAGTGGGAAGCCTGCTTCTTCCTCTCCCAGTCCCCCTGCTTGTGTTCCCTTTCTCACTGTGTCTCTCTCTGTCATATAAGTAAATAAAATCTTTAAAAAAAAAAAAAAAGAAAGAAAAGAAACTTCCAAACTATGCTAATGTGACTCAGCAGGACTGAGTCAGTTTGCATTCCACTAGCAATGTATAAGAATGCTAGTTATTTCATACTCTAGCTGACATTCAGTATTGACCATCTTTTAAATTTTAGCCCCCCCCTTCTAATGACCACTATATGGTATTTCACTGCATTTTCATTTCATATTTCACTAAATTTTCATTTCCCAGGGGATTAATAATGTTGAACATTTTTTCCTATATACATTGACCTTGAATATGTCTTATTTTGTGAAGTTTTGCTCCTATTTTTGATACTTTCGCATTCCCCTTTTTGGTATATGTGAGTTCTTTAAATATTCTGGATCTGGCTACAAGCTCATTTTCAGAAATATTAATTGCAAAACTTTCTCCTAGTTAGTGTCATGCCTCTTCATTTTCCTGATCATGTCTTTTGAGTAGATTTTTTTTTAAATCATGAAGCTCAATTCATTGTTTCTTTTGTTACTGCTTTTTATGCTTTTTTATTTTTCATAGACCTCTATGAAAAATATTTGTCTTCTGTAAGGTCACAAAAATTTGTTTCCTAGAAATTTTATAGTTTTAACTTTTATATTTAATTCTAGCTCCATTTCAAGTTAATTTTTGTGTGTGTTATAAGGTTTGAGGGTTTTTTTTCTTATAATGATATTGTTATTTTACACTGTTTTATGAAAAACACTTATCTTTTCATCATTGAATTGCTCTAGCAACTTATAAAAAATCAAGTAAGTTGCTGAATAAAGTATATATTTGTGGGTTTATTTCTGGAATCTTCTGTTTCATTGATCTGTATCTCTATCCTTAAGCCGGTACCACATTATTTAAATTATTGCAGCTTTAGAGTAAGTCTTGAAATCAAATAGTGTAATTATTTCACTTTTTTCCTTCATCATCAGTTTTAATTATTCTTGATCCTTTGAATTTTCACATAAATGTTAGAGTCAGCTTATTAATTTCTTTTTTTTTTAAAGATTTTATTTATTTGACAGAGAGAGACACAGTGAGAGAGGGAACACAAGCAGGGGGAGTGGGAGAGGGAGACACAGGCTTCCCGCGGGGCAGGGAGCCTGATGTGGGGCTCGATCCCAGGACCCTGGGATCATGACCTGAGCCGAAGGCAGCTGCTTAACGACTGAGCCACCCAGGAGCCCCCAGCTTATTAATTTCTACCAAAAAAACCAAACTGTTCAAATTTGTACTTGAGTAGACTCTAGGTTCAGTTTGGGGAGAATTAAATTTTAACCATATTGAATATTATAATTCATCAACATGGTATATCTCTCCATTTACTTAGATTTTAGATTTTTCTCAGAAATCTTTTATAATTTTCATTGTGCAGATCTTACAAAAACTGCCAATTTATCCATAAATATTTTACAGTTTTGGATGCTGTTTTAATTTTGGTTTCCATTTTTTTTCTAGGATATAAAAATATAAATAATTTCTGCATATTCACCTAATATTCTGATAACTGGCTAAAATTATTTACTTCTTTTTTTTTAAGATTTTATTTATTTATTTGACAGAGAGAGACACAGCAAGAGAGGGAATACAAGAAGGGGGAGTGGGAAAGGCAGAAGCAGGCTTCCTGCTGAGCAGGGATCCCAATGCGGGGCTCGATCCCAGGACCCTGGGGTCATGACCTGAGCCTAAGGCAAACGCTTAACGACTGAGCCACCAGGCACCCCATTTGTTCTTTTTTTATTGAAAGTATTTTATTTATTTTATTCTATTTTTTTAAAGATTTTATTTATTTATTTATTTGACAGAGAGAGAGACACAGCGAGAGAGGGAACACAAGCAGGGGGAGTGGGAGAGGGAGAAGCAGGCCTCCCGCTGAGCAGGGAGCCCCATGAGGGGCTCCATCCCAGGACCCTGGGATCATGACCTGAGCCGAAGGCAGATGCTTAATGACTGAGCCACCCAGGTGCCCCTATTTATTTTATTCTATTGTGTGATTTTTCAGTGATTATCTATGCTAGATATTGTGCTAAGCATAGAACAAACATTACCTCATTCAGTAATTAAACAATTCTTGAGATAGATTCTGTTATTTTTAATGGCTTTATTGAAGTATAATTGATGTACAAAGAACTGCACATATTCAATGTATATAATTTTGATGAGTTTGTACTTATGCAAATACTCTTAATACCATTCCCATAATCAAGATAACAGACCTATCCAACACCTCCCAGAATTTTCTTGTATCCCATTTTGGGGGCGGGGGGGAGAGGGCTAAGTAAAAAACAATATGACAGCTCCATTTTTAACAAATTTTGAAGTGCACAATCCTGTATTGTTAACTCTAGGCACTAGTATGTGGTACAGCAGATCTCTAGAACTTATTCAATGGCGTAAGTGAAACTTTGAATAACACCTTCCCATTTTCCCCATCCCTTAGCCACTGACAATCAGTACTGTATTCTCTCCTTCCATCAGTTTGGCTATTTTAAATACTTCATATAGGTGGAATCATGCAGTATTTATCCTTCTGTGACTGGTTTATTTCACTGAACATAAGAAATGTTAGAGAGGTTGTGGAGAAATTGGAACCGTGTTGGTAGGAATGTAAAATGGTGCAGCAACTATGCAAAACAATATGGAGGTCCCTCAAAAAATTAAAAACAGACTTACCATATGATCTAGCAATTCCACTCTGGATATATATAGGAAATGATTTTTGAAATCAGGATCTCAAAGAGATACCAGCTCTCTCATGTTCATTGAAGCATTGTTCACAATACCAAAATATGGAAACAACCCAAGTGTTCATCAACAGATAAACGGATACAGAAAATGTGCTATACACATACAGTGGAATATTATTCAATGCTTAAAAATAAGGAAATTCTCAGGGTGCCTGGGGGCTCAATTGGTTAAACATCCAACTCTTGATTTTGGCTCAGGTTGTGATCTGGAATTCATAGGATCAAGCCCTGCATCAAGCTCTGTGCTCAAGTGGGGAGTCTGCTTGAGATTCTCTCCCTCCCCTGCCCCTCCCCCTGCTTGCTCTCTCTCTTGCTCGAATAAATAAATAAATCTTTTCAAAAATTATAAAAAATTAAAAAATAAGGAAATTCTGCTATTTGAAACATCCTTTATTAATTCTTGAATGACATTCTTACTCTTAAACCAAACTTGCATTCTTAAAATAAAGTTCATGATGTAATATCCTTTTTATACATCGCTGGTTTTCATTTGCTAATATTTTGTGAAGCCTTTTTGCATCTGTGTCCATGAAGATATTATTTTCTTGTAGTGTCTGCCTGATTTTGGTATCTGGATAATGCTTTCTTCCTAAAATTCATTGAGAACTTTTCCTTTCTTCTCAGTTATTTTTTAGAGTTTGTGAAAGACTCGCATTAATTCTTCCTTAAATGTTTGATGGAATTGTTTAGTATGGAAAGCTGGGCCCTGTTTTTTCTTTGTGGGAAAGTTCTTAACTAAATTCAATTTCTTTAGTAGATATAGGAATACTCAGATTTTCAATTTCTTTCTGAATCAGTTTTGTATTATGTCTTCTAGTGAATTAGTCTGTCTCATCTGAGTTTTCAAATTTATTGACAGTTTTCATATAATTCTTTTATTATTCTTTTAATATCTGTAAGGTGTGTAATGTTCTATATTTTATTCCCAACATTGCTATTTTTGTCTTCTTTTTGTTTTTTTTTTGTTGTTGTTGTTGTTGTTTTGATAAATCTAGCAAGTGATTTACCAATTTTATGGGTCTTCTGCAAGGTTTTATTGATTTTCTCCACTCTGTTTTCTATTACATTTGTTTTCTCTTATATCTTTAATATTTTCTACCTTTTGTTTACTGTATTCTATTTACTCTTCCTTTTTAGTTTGTTCATGCAAAAACTTAGATCATTGATCTGAGACCCCTTTTTTTTCTAATCTAAGCATTTAAAATTAAAATTACATTTTTCCTACATACACTGCTTTAGCATCATCCCACACTTTTTGACATACTGTATTTTCATTTTCATTCAGTACAAAATAATTTCTAATTTCTTTTGCAGTGTCTTCTTTGAATCAAGAGTTATTTAAACTTGTTTTAACCTCTTCAGATACTAGGGGTTTCTATATATTATTCTGTTATTGATTTATATTTTAATTTCAATTTGGTCAGAAAATATGCTCTTATGATTTCAGTCTCTTTAAATTTATTTAGTCTTGCTTTATGGTCTTTCTTTATGAATGCTTCGTATGTTCTTGGAACTAATGTGCACTCTGATAATGAAAGCTGGAGTATTCTATAATGTCAATTAAATCAAGTTAGTAGGCAGTGTTGTTCAGGTTTTCTATAAGGTTTCTTATTTTCTGCCAAGAGTATTAAAGTCTTCAACTGCAATGTGGAAGTTTATTTCTCCTTTCGGTTCTGTCATATTTTGCTTCAAGTATTTTGAAGATTTGTTACTGGGTATGTATACACTTAGAGTTTTTAGGTTCTATTAGTGAGTTGACCCTTCAGTCATTATGCGTTATCTTTTGTTATCATTCATAATATCCCTTGTTTTGAAGTCTGCCTTGTCTGATATTCACAGAACTCCAACTTTCTTATTATTGTTTGCAAGGGCTATCTATTCTAGAATTTACTTTTAACCTATCTATTTCTTTGTATTAAAAATGGGTTTTTCATAGAGAACAAAATAGGTTTTGCTTTTTTATCCAGCGTGTCAATCTCTCCCCTTTAATTGGGGTACTTATATCATTTACATTTAATATAAGTATCAATTTCATTAGGTTCATATCTTATACTATGCTATTTGTTTAAAATTTTTTCTCATCTGTTCTTTTCCCTTTTTTTGCTGCTTTATTTTGCATTAATTGAGGAAATTTTGATTTTCTCATTCTAAATCACTGATTGGTTTATTAACCATATCTTTTAGGAGTTGCTCCACATTTTGCAATGTGCATCTTTCACTTAAAACAATCATCTTTCAAATGATATTATATCACTTCACCATAATAACAGCTTTCTTTTCTAATTTAAGCAAGTGGGTTGACCTTCTCATAAGAAAGGTTTAATGTGATTCAAAATCCACATCTCAGCCTATTGGTGCTGGCCTATTTTTCATAGGAAGGCATTATTTCTGTCCTGAATATACAGGCTTTTGGTCACAAGGGTACTGGGATAAGGTGGCAAGTTTATAATGACAGACTTTTCATGAAACATAAGATAGACAATTGCGTAGGAACTTGGAAGTTGTGTTTTATATATCAGTGTATCCACAGAGCATGGCACAGGGTCAGATCAGGTTCATCTGGAGTTCTGAAAATATATGTAGTCAGAAGATGAATATATGACACAAAGGATGGCTAGCATTAACCTGGACAAATAGCCAAGAGCTCTAGTACACCATTAAATTGTCCAGAGTGCCTTTGCTACATGTTTTTGGTCAGAGTCATCAGAATTATTATAATTTCATATATTTGAAAATATTTTTATGAGGAGAGAGGTTAAACTTGTTGGGTAGAGGTTTTTAAAATC
Organism: Neomonachus schauinslandi; assembly: GCF_002201575.2. NCBI lineage: Eukaryota > Metazoa > Chordata > Mammalia > Carnivora > Phocidae > Neomonachus > Neomonachus schauinslandi. Next base: position 68,045,139 of record NC_058411.1, on the reverse strand, counting down.
TTTTCATGCAAAACTATCAAATGTACTCCTTTGAACTTAGATTATGTATTCTCCTGTGATGCTAGAATGAACCTGAGCAATTTGGGGAAGACATGAGAAGTCAGAGTGGTCTCTATCTCTTTCTTTGCTTTTTCCTGTGGCCCCCAGAAAGCCATGGCTAATGAAGAAGGATGCGGTGTTAGCACAAGGTTTGAAGGTAGGAGAAATCCCAAGGGCAAAAATATGAACTAGAATATTCTGAAGAAAATTGTCTTGCACTGTGTCTATGTATTTTTTTATCCAAAATGTTATTTTTTAAATTAGATGCTATTTTTTAAATTTAATTTTATTATGTTATGTTAATCACCATACATTACACCATTAGTTTTTGATGTAGTGTTCCGTGATTCATTGTTTGCATATAACACCCAGTGCTCCATTCAGTACATCCCCTCTTTAATACCTATCACCAGGCTAACCCATCCCCCCACCTCCTCCCGTCTAGAACCCTCAGTTTGTTTCTCAGAGTCCACAGTCTTTCATGGTTCTTCTCCCCCTCCAATTTCCCCCCCTTCATTTCCCCCTTCCTACTATCTTCTTCTTCTTCTTTTTTTTAAACATATAATGTATTATTTGTTTCAGAGGTACAGGTCTGATATTCATCAGTCTTACACAATTCACAATGCTCAGCAGAGCACATACCCTCCCCAATGTCTATCACCCAGCCACCCCATCCCTCACACCCCCCACCACTCCAGCAACACTCAATTTGTTTCCCGAGATTAAGAATTCCTCATATCAGTGAGATCATATGATACATATCTTTCTCTGATTGACTTATTTCGCTTAGCATAATACCCTCTTGTTCCATCCACATCATTGCAAAGGGCAAGATTTCATTTTTTTGATGGCTGCATAATATTCCATTGGTGTGTGTGTGTGTGTGTGTGTGTGTGTGCGTGTGTGTGTGTGTATACACATATCACATCTTCTTTATCCATTCATCTGTTGATGGACATCTAGGCCCTTTCCATAGTTTGGCTATTATAGACATTGCTGCTATAAACATTGGGGTGCATGTGCCCCTTTGGATCACTACATTTGTATCTTTGGGGTAAATACCCAGTAGTGCAATTGCTGGGTTGTAGGGTAGCTCTATTTTCAACTTTTTTAAGAATGTCCATACTGTTTTCCAGAGTGGCTGCACCAGCCTGCATTCCCACCAACAGTGTAGGAGGGTTCCCCTTTCTCTGCATCCTCGCCAACATCTGTCGTTTCCTGTCTTGTTAATTTTAGCCATTCTGACTGGTGTGAGGTGGTATCTCATTGAGGTTTTGATTTGTATTTCCCTGAAACCGAGTGATGTTGAGCACTTTTTCATGTGTCTGTTGGCCATTTGGATGTCTTTGCAGAAATGTCTGTTCATGTCTTCTGCCCATTTCTCATTTGGATTAGTTGTTCTTTCGGTGTTGAGTTTGATAAGTTCTTTATGGATTTTGGATGCTAGCCCTTCATCTGATATGTCATTTGCAAATATCTTCTCCCATTCTGTTGATCGTCTTTTGGTTTTGTTTCCCTTGCATTTGGTGATGTTTCTAGGAAGAAGTTGCTGCAGCTGAGGTCGAAGAGGTTGCTGCCTGTGTTCTCCTTTAGGATTTTGATGGACTCCTGTCTCACATTGAGGTCTTTCAACCATTTGGAGTCTATTTTTGTGTGTGGTATAAGGAAATGGTCCAGTTTCATTCTTCTGCATGTGGCTGTCCCAATACCATTTGTTGAAGAGACTGTCTTTTTTCCATTGGACATCTTTCCTGCTTTGTCACAGATTAGTTGACCATAGAGTTCAGGGTCCATTTCTGGGCTCTCTATCCTGTTCCACTGATCTATGTGTCTGTTTTTGTGCCAGTACCATACTATCTTGGTGATTACAGCTTTGTAATAGAGCTTGAAGTTGGGAATTGTGATGCCACCAGCTTTGCTTTTCTTTTTCAACATTCCTCTGGCTATTCAGGGTCTTTTCTGGTTCCATACAAATTTTAGGATTATTTGTTCCATTTCTGTGAAAAAAGTTGATGGTATTTTGATAGGAATTACATTGAATGTGTAGATTGTTCTAAGTAGCTTTGACATCTTCACAATATTTGTTCTTCCAATCCATGAGCATGGAACATTTTTCATTTCTTTGTGTCCTCCTCAATTTCTTTCATGAGTATTTTATAGTTTTCTGAGTACAGATTCTTTGCCTCATTGATTTATTTATTATTATTTATTTATTATTATTATTTATTATTTATTATTTATTATTTGCCTCGTTAGATTTATTCCTAGGTATCTTATGGTTTTGGATGCAGCTGTAAATGGGATCAACTCCTTAATTTCTCTTTCTTCTGTCTTATTGGTGGTGGATAGGAATGCCACTGATTTCTGTGCATTGATTTTATATCCTGCCACTTTACTGAATTCCTGTATGAGTTCTAGCAGTTTAGGGTGGAGTCTTTTGGGTTTTCCACATAAAGTATCATATCATCTGCAAAGAGTGAGAGATTGACTTCTTTGCTGATTTGGGTCCCTTTTATTTCTTTTTGTTGTCTGATTGCTGCGGCTAGGACTTCTAGTACTGTGTTGAATAGCAGTGGTGATAGTGGACATCCCTGCCATGTTCCTGACCTTAGGGGAAAAGCTCTCAGTTTTTCCCCATTGAGAATGATGTTCGCTGTGGGTTTTTCATAGATGGCTTTTCTGATATTGAGTTATGTACCCCCATTCCCACACTCTGAAGAGTTTTGATCAAGAAGGGATGCTGTACTTTGTCAAATGCTTTTTCTGCATCTACTGCAAGGATCATATGGTTCTTGTTCTTTCTTTTATTAATGTATTGTGTCACATTGATTGATTTGTGGATGTTGAACCAACCTTGCAGCCCAGGAATAAATCCCACTTGGTCGTGGTGAATAATCCTTTTAATGTACTGTTGGAGCCTATTGGCTAGTATTTTGGTGAGAATTTTGGCATCCATGTTCATCAGGGATATTGGTCTGTAATTCTCCTTTTTGATGATCTGTTTTGATGGGGTCTTTGTCTGACTTTGGGATCAAAGTAATGCTGGCCTCATAAAATGCATTTGGAAGTTTTTCTTCCATATCTATTTTTTGGAACAGTTTCATAAGAATAGGTATTAATTCTTCTTTAAACGTTTGGTAGAATTCCTCTGGGAAGCCATCTGGCCTTGGACTCTTGTTTGTTGGGAGGTCTTTGATTACTGCTTCAATATCCTTAGTGGTTATAGGTCTGTTCAGGTTTTCTATTTCTTCCTGGTTCCATTTTGGTAGTTTATACATCTCTGGAATGCATCCATTTCTTCCAGATTATCTAATTTGCAGGCATATAGTGCTCATAATATGTTCTTATAATTGTTTGTATTTCTTTGGTGTTGGTTGTGATCTCTCCTCTTCCATTCATGATTTTATTTATTTGGGTCCTTTCTCTGTTCTTTTTGATAAGTCTGGCCAGGGGTTTCTCAGTCTTACTAATTCTTTCAAAGAACCAGCTCTTAGTTTCATTGATCTGTTCTACTGTTCTTTTGGTTTCTATTTCATTGATTTCTGCTCTGATCTTTATTATTTCTCTTCTCCTGCTGGGTTTAAGCTTTATTTGCTGTTCTTTCTCCAGCTCTTTTAGGTGTATGGTTAGGTTGTGTACTTGAGACCTTTCTTGTTTCTTGAGAAAGGCTTGTATTGCTATATACTTTCCTCTTAGGACTGCCTTTGCTGCATCCCAAAGATTTTGAACAGTTGTGTTTTCATTTTCATTTGTTTCCATGAATTTTTTAAATTCTTTAATTTCCTGGTTGACCCATTCATTCTTTAGTAGGATGCTCTTTAGCCTCCATGTATTTGAGTTCTTTCTGACTTTCCTCTTGTGATTGAGACCTAGTTTCAAAGCACTGTGATCTGAAAATATGCAGGGAATAATCCCAGTCTTTTGGTACCGGTTGAGACCTGATTTGTGACCTAGGATGTGATCTATTCTGGAGAATGTTCCATGGACACTAGAGAAGAATGTGTATTCTGTTGCTTTGGGATGGAATGTTCTGAATATATCTGTGAAGTCCATTTGGTCCAGGGTGTCATTTAAAGTCTTTATTTCCTTGTTGATCTTTTGCTTAGACGATCTGTCCATTTCAGTGAGAGGTGTGTTAAAGTCCCCCACTATTATTGTATTGTTGTCGATGTGTTTCTTTGCTTTTGTTATTAATTGGCTTATATAATTGGCTGCTCCCATGTTAGGGGCATAGATATTTACAATTGTTAGATCTTCATGTTGGATAGACACTTTAAGTAGGATATCGTGTCCTTCCTCATCTCTTATTATAGTCTTTGTTTTAAAATCTAATTTGTTTGATATAAGGATTGCCACCCCAGCTTTCTTTTGGTGTCCATTAGCATGGTAAATGGTTTTCCATCCCCTCACTTTCAATCTGGAGGTGTCTTTGGTTCGAAAATGAGTCTCTTGCAGACAGCATATCGATGGGTCTTGTTTTTTTTATCCAATCTGATACCCTGTGTCTTTTGATTGGGGCATATAGCACATTTACCTTCAGGGTAACTATTGAAAGATATGAATTTAGTGCCATTGTATTGCCTGTAAGTGACTGTTACTGTATATTGTCTGTGTTCCTTTCTGGTGTATGTTGCTTTTAGGCTCTCTCTTTGCTTAGAGGACCCCTTTCAAGATTTCTTGTAGGGCTGGTTTTGTGTTTGCAAATTCCTTTAGTTTTTGTTTGTCCTGGAAGCTTTTTATCTCTCCTTTTATTTTCAGTGACTGCCTAGCTGGATATAGTATTCTTGGCTGCATATTTTTCTCATTTAATGCTCTGAATATATCCTGCCAGTCCTTTCTGGCCTGCCAGGTCTCTGTGGATAGGTCTGTTGCCAATCTCATGTTTCTACCATTGTAGGTTACAGACCTCTTGTCCCGAGCTGCTTTCAGGATTTTCTCTTTGTCTCTGAGACTCGTAAGATGTCGGGGTGTTGATCTATTTTTATTGATTTTGAGGGGGCTTCTCTGTGCCTCCTGGATTTTGATGCCTGTTTCCTTCTCCAAATTAGAGAAGTTCTCTGCTATAATTTGTCCAACATACCTTCTGCCTCTCTCTCTCTTTCTTCTTCTTCTGGGATCCCAATTATTCTAAATTAGATGCTATTTTGATGCAATTTTGAAAAGCCTACCTTGTTCTGTTTTTGATTGGTTGTTGTTAAATTTCATGTTAAACTTTTTACTCTCTTTGAGAAGGCAAGTAGGTAAAAATGTATTTCCAAGACTTGTTTTTGTTAACTTTCACAAATTATGAATTAAGATATTATTTCCAAGAGTTATGATCATTAATTATTTCTACTGTCAAAAGAGTAAAAGTGGCATTGTTTATTATATGACATATCTAAATCACTTCTTTTTTTTAAGATTTTATTCATTTGTTTTATTATAGAGAAAAAGAGAGAGAGAAGGGAGGTGCAGAGAGAGAGGGAGAGGAGGAATCTCAAGCAGATTCTCTGCTGAGTGCAGGTCCCAGTATTAGGGCTGAATCTCATGACCCTGAGATCATGACCTGAGAGGAAACCAAGAGTCATAAGCTTAACTGACTGAGCCACCCAGGTGCCCCTAAATCACTTCTTTTTATATTCATTTCTTCTCTGATACTGAAGTCAAAACATCCATTCTCCCCCTAAATTCTTTAAAGATGCTATATCCTTATTATCATTTTCTAATTAAATATATGTGCTTTAATACATGACATTTTTAATGTTTTAAAATAGAATTATTGTAAAAAGAAATTCTCAACATTCTAAGAACCAAATTTGATCCTTAGAAATATCTACTGTTGGGGATGCCTGGGTGGCCCAGTCGGTTAAATGTCTGCCTCGGCTCAGGTCATGATCCCAGGATCCTGGGATCGAGTTCTGCATCAGGCTCCTTGCTCTGCAGAGAGCCTACTTCTCCCTCTGCCTACTGTTCCCCCTGCTTGTACTCTCTCTCTCTCTCTCACTGACAAATAAATAAAATAAAATCTTTAAAAAAAAATAGAAAGAAATATCTACTGTTCAAGGTCTCATTGATGATTGTATTAAATACATTTCTTTAGAGTTTTTATTTGCTATAGAGGAGTTCTTTTGATGAAATAGTTCAAGTCACATAGAAATTTTCTTTCTTCTATGTGCCTGTAAACTGCCAGTGACCCTTAGAACTCTGAGTCTTGGTGAGTCATCACATCAGAGGTAGGTAAGCTTTCTTCTGGAATTTCATCAAGGTATATTAATTTCATTTGAAGTATTTATCAGAAATTTAAATCTCTTATATTATTTAACTTTCATATCCTATGATTTAGTAAATCATTTTATTTGTTGAAAACCTATAATGAACAGGTCAAAGGGAGGTAAAAGACTGAAAGAAACATGGTTTCTATTTGACACTTAATTTAAGTAGGGGTGCTGCTATTGACTGAAAGTTTTTGTACCCTCACAAATTCATTTGTTGAACTCCTAGTCCCCAATATGGTGGTGTTGGGAGATGGGAATGCTGGGATGCACTTAGATCATGAGGATGGAGTCCTTATAATGGGATGAGTGCCCTTATATGAAAAGACACATGACAGCATGAGATACATGAGAGTTTGCTCTGTCTCTATTTCTCTTTCAGCCATGTGAGGATGCAGTGAGAAAGTGACATCTATAAGCCAGGATGTAGGCTCTCAACAGACACCACATCTGTCAGTATTTTGATCTTGGATTTTTCAGCCTTTCCAACTGTAAGAAGTAAATGCTGTCTAACCTATAGTATTTACTATAGAAGCCCAAACCTAAGATAGGAGCTAAGACATAAACATGGAGAATGCAGTGCTTTTTGTAAGAGATTTAGAGGCAAGAGAGAAAACGTTTGGATGGTAGTTTGAGCAGAATGCTAATGACAGGCAGGGTTTTGATGGACACCTTGACTGGAAGGACAGTTTATCAGTTAAGACATTTGGAATACAAACATGCTGGAAGAAATACAGCTCATAATCTAGCAATGGCCAGTGGTTTTGTTCTTTTTGGTGGTAGTAGGTGTCCAGTAGAGAAGTACAGGTTAAAGCTGAAAAGCTATTAACAAAATACTGATTTCAGAAGGTGACTGCAAGATTATGTAATCTAACCTAATTTTATAAATGAGGAAAATGAAGGACACAATTGTTTGCTGTGCAGTGCATAGCTCAGATTTTTTTTTTTTTAAATTCCATTTGCCTCTTCAGAGTGTTTTGTCTAGGGGTCATACTTCAGAAAGCCCTGATCACTTTGCCGAGTGTTCACATTTGATTTGGTAAAAAATGGTCATCACTTAAGGTGTTTGAGGAGGCAAGTAATATGATCAGATTCATGCTGAGGAAGATTCCTCTGACAGCTATCTGGAGGATGGATTAGGATGGAAAGAGCCTGATGATGGGAAATAAATTATCAGTTGATTTAACAGCCCAGAACAGTAATAAGAGTCTATGCTATAATGATAACAACAGTAATAAGAAAGAGGAGATGGTGATAGATAGATATATGTGCATCTATAATATACACACACAAACATACTTTGCTTCGTGTTATCACTTGAATGTTTGTCTTCCACCAAAATTCATATGTTGGAGCCCTAATCTCTAATGTGATGGTTTTGAAAGTGGAGCCTTTGGAAGATAATTAGGTCACAAAAGTGGGAACACTCATGAATGAGGCTAGTGACCTTATGAGAAGACATGTGAGAGAGATGTGAGGATGTGAGGATGCAGCAGGACAACTTATGTCTGCAAACCAAGAAGAAGAGCTTCACTTGACATAGAATTTGCAGGCACCTTGATACTGGACTTCCCAGTCTCCATAACTGTAAGAAATAAATGTGCATTGTTTAAGCCACCCAGTCTATGGTAATTTGTTATAGCAGCCTGGGCTAAGACACTTAGGGTAGAAGTGGCTGGATGTATTGTCTGAGTGTGCGATACCAGGATGAAGAACTGGTGGACAAATGACTTGGAAATGTGAAGTCATGGTGATCTGGAGTAAGGCAGCAGTTACCAGAAATAGGCCATTGCTCTGATCTAATAAGAATCACATGTATGTGTACACATGTGCATATGCACACACATACAGACACAAAATCACTCTGAAAAGCTTTATTTTCACTGTCGGGAAAGCATCTCTCAAAGAGCTGGTTCAGCTAGACAGGCTAGAAATTGGGACACAGAAATAATTCCTCTGGAGCCATTATCCAAGAGGACCAACTGTGTGGTAGAGATATATCAGATTACAGGTCAGACACTCAGAGGATGAAAGCCTGTCTCTCTCTCCCAGGGCATAGCACATAACAAAAGGAATGAGGAAAAAAGAACCTAAGATGTATTCAAATGTGCTGGATTGTAATTTATTATTAACATATAATGTACTGTTTGTTTCAGGGGTACAGGTCTGTGATTCATCAGTCTTACACAATTCACAGCGCTCACCATAGCATATACCCTCCCCAATATCTATCACCCAGCCACCCCATCCCTCCCACCCCCCTCCCCTCCAGCAACCCTCAGTTTTTTTCCTGAGATTAAGAGTCTCTTATGGTTTGTCTCCCTCTCTCATTTCGTCTTGTTTCATTTTTTCCTCTCTTCCCCTATGATCCCTTGCCTTGTTTCTTAAAGTCAGTCAGAGAAAGACAATTATCATATTGTCTCACTGATATGTGGAATTTATGGATTGTAATTATTTTTAAAATTAGAGCTGAAAAAGACCCCATGAACTAACCTCATATTTTATGTAATAGAAAGCAACACAAATAAATATGTATATATTTTATGTCAAATGACAGAGTTTGAATAGTTGGTCTAGAAGGTGAAATAACTTGCTGTAGAACCATGTATCCTGACTCTCAGTCCAATTTTCTTTCCATTGTTTTAAGGATTTTGGCTAGAAACACAAAGGCAAAATTGTAAAGAAAATCATATGAAATTATATGAAAGGTCTAGGTTAGGATTGAGAAATTATGTTAGCTACTTGAAAACTAAATTTCTCAAGCTACATTGTGAGGCATGCAACCCCCTTTTCTGTGGTTCAAGCAAATACTTTAATTTACTCATTCTTGTAACCTCTGGTTACTTTTGCTAAACTTCCTATGTCCAATTGAAAGGGAGAAAATAAGGCATTGTTACAGTAAAAGCACCTTGTGTGTTTTCATGCTTCCTACTTGGGAGACCAAAACTTATAAAAGGCTGGTTTTACAGTAAAAACCTTCACTGCTGTAATCTTTCCATATGCATCAGTTCAGTTCATTAGTTTTAGACCATCTGCTGCCCTCTTGTGGCCATATAATCCATCTCCCTATACCCCAACTCCAAGCCATTAATGATTTTCGTCAGATGGTTTCATCAGTCAGATAGAAACTGACATCTCAAACTATAATTAGCTTCCTTGTTACTGTACTTTATTACACCATTGTATTTTGTTTAAATTTGGCTCTAAAATATGTAGATATTATATAATTCTAGTGATCATTTTAAAGACAACATCCCTTAATACATCATGGATTGAGCATGTCTTCTGGGGAATTTGGAAGTAATGCCTTTCAGTTTCTTAAGTGGAATCTTAGATAAGCCATTTTATATTAGCAAATAATGTTCAAATATAGAAATAAACATCACCTACCACATAGTGAAATACATAAAGTTGTAAAAATACTTTAAGAAAGCCATCAGGTAAATTCTTGATCAAAGTGTGTTGATTAAAGCATATCTTCATATACTACTACTACTAATAATGGAAAAAAAAAAGAAATTGTTTCAGGTAAAATTATTAATTATGTCTTTTTAATAGGTTTTGAAAATTTGGTTTTCTAAGCGATTCTAAATTTCAATGCCAAGTAATACATGAACCAATACATTCATCTCTTAAGTCATTACACTTCATTTTATAGCCTTCTCTTTTATATCAAGATTCCAGTGTTCTTTTTTGGTCAAAAGAAAAAGCCAAAGCTAAACCAAGGATAAAGAATCCTTTTATTAAATTTGACGTGCATGTCCCTGATATTTCTCATTGCACTGCCTTTTATTTTCAGCTTCTCATTACCATTTTAAATTAGGAGCAGAGATATTTCACTTATTCAATATAATGCTTTAATGAAAACTAAAGAGCTAATTCAGAGTAGCACAATATACTCAGCTACTCTGAATACTCAGCAAAGCTAACAATTCCATTTAAGGGGAACATTTTTTTTTTTTTGGATGTTGTTTAAAGACTATATTAGGTAATTCAAATGTTTCTATTAAAATGATTCCTAATTAAAATACCCAAGAAGATTGGGAGAAAGGACACAGAAATTAAATGTTAAAGTCTACTGCTACTGCAGTATTGATAATCGAGACTTTGTCACACTGGAACATCCAAGACACAAGTCGAGATTGTGCTTAGGGCTCAGAAAACAAGAACATCAAATCTTTTTTGAAAATGATTTTATATATGATTAAAAAAATCAAATTCTCTATGGAAAAATCAGAAACATTGCAATTACTAATACTTATTTTATGGGTTAGTACTGTTCATGGTTTGAATGTGTGTGGAGTGCATTCTTTTTAAGTTATTTAGGGTCTCTAAAGGCCTTAAACTAGCCCTTAGAATCATCACACCACGGGCACCTGGGGGGCTCAGTCAGTTAAGCAGCTGACTCTTGGTTTCAGCTCAGGTCATGATCTCAGGGTCCTGGGATCAAGCCCCACATTAGGGTCTGTGTTCGTGGGAGAGTCTGCTTGAGGATTCTCTATCTCTCTCTCCCTCTGTCCTTCCACCACTTGGATGTGCTCTCTCTCTCTTTCTCGAATAAATAACTCTCCAAAAAAAAAAAAAAAGGAATCACACCAAATGATAAAACTGATTCTTTGGAGACCGAGTATACAGAATAATGACTGAATGGGCAAAATATGGGTTGTGCAAGTATTTCTAAGCTAAGGGCTGTAATGTTTACTTAAGTGTAAATCACTGGTAATTGATCATGGCATACAACTGTTTACCAAAGACAAATGCCCTTTCTCTATGTGCCTTGCTATCCTCATCTCTGGAATGGGAAAGATGACTGTGAGTGTATCTGAATGTATTACATATATATAAAGGTTTCTCTCCTTCATAACTGAGTGCAGTGGGCAGACAACGATTATTTGGTAAATGTGACTACTCAGCATTTGAAGTTCTCCTATGACCTTTCTTCTTTACCATCACAGGATAATCTAACCTGGAAGATAGAGCCAAAGGGGTTGTCTTAGGTTGTTTTAGAGAAAAGAATGACTCTCCTAGTTACTACTTTAACCCAGAACATTCCTCATTATTAAATAAATGCGTTAAGTCTAACCTTATGTATGCAAAAACTAAATTTTTCCCATCTGGAAGATAGTCTGGATAGTGCATAAAATCTCCTCCACTTGTTTAAACAAAATAAACGTGAGAGATCTATTTATTTCTAGATCATATTAGTTTATTATTTTAGCATTTCACTAACTGAACCTAAATCTATCCCCGACCTAAAAGAAAATATTTCTCTTTGCAAGGTATTTGTCTTGAAGAAATAAACAAACATTGAGCAGGGAAAATTCTGTCCTGCAAACTCTAGTCACCCCTTAATAGGCACCCCCAGTCTGAATATGCACATAATACCAAAGAGTCAAGCTTTGTACTTGTAAAAATGCATTGTATATATTTTTCTTTCAATACAAAGGAAAGATGTTATTTCTTACTGCCTTTCCTCACTGTTTCATGGGACAAAGAAATGAGCATTTAAAAACAATCACGTGTATAAAGTAGCATAGTAGGAGTGGTCTCAAAGTTTAAACAAGACTCCAAATCATTGAAAGTTGGGTTATAAGGTTGTATTATAAAAGTTGCATTATAAAATTAGAACTTCCTAACCCACTGTGTTTCTCATTATTAAAATTTATAGAACTAAGAAAGGTGCTTGGCTTTCATTAGAAATTTAGTGAGATTATTTGAGAAATAAAAATTTAAATTATGAATCATATGAAACCTTTCAAATACAATATGGGGTGAATTAATTTGGATCAATTACAAATATATGCCAGTAGGAATATTGGATACATGTTTATTACTCAGTATGCATTAGAGATTAGTTCTTATTTGATTTTTATTAAGCATGTATTTATTAAATAATATTATTTTTATGTTCAACTGATGTTCTTTTCTATGAACCATAATTTGATATTGGAAAGATTTAGGTGTAACTGTGCTATTTTAAGAAAACAAACAAGTTGCCTCCCTGTGTCCCTCTCTCCCCACTTCCTCCCTTTCTCTTTCCCTTTCTTTCTTCCTCCCTCCCTCCTTCCCTTTCTTTCTTCTTTCCTTCTCTCATCCCATCTGTCTCCTTTTCTTTTCCTTTTATATCCCATGAAATGCCCATGTGCACAAGCAGGATGGATGCCTTATCCTGTGAATAAACTGGCAGTGTTGATCTACAGCTGTATGCAGACCACATCTTTCTTCCAAAGCTGCAAGGCACACATTTAAACTCAAATCTCAGAGATTGCAGCACCTAGATTGCGGTACAAATTGGTATGACTAACCAGACCCAGCAACCATCGATCTTCATTCTTCCTGCCACCCTGGAAACTGAAACCTTTTGTAGCAAGAGGTAACTAAAATTCTGAAATCGACTTGCAATAAAGGGAAGCAACAACTTCAAGATTGGACTGGAATATCTGACAGCTCTCTGAAACAAAACAAAAACAAACTGTACCCAGGTTTCAGTTACGCTCTATTTGGTTTCTTTTCTTGTTAAATAAGCCCTGGCATATAACTCATTAGACACCTTGTGGGCAGCCCCACAAAGATGTGGGCAGTTCAATTTAGAGTAAGTGGGAGGCGTATAATTCAGCATTTACGCTTCTGGATAAATCAGGCTTCAGCATATGAAACTTTTGCCATACACTTCAAATATTCTTACTTCCCTAGCTGCTGGCTCAAGTTTGAATTTAAACAGGCATATAAACAGTACATGGGGGGGGAAAAGCCAAGTTTTTCTAAAACATTTTCCATTAATAACGAAACCTTGTTTGAGGCAGTAAACCAAGAGAACTTGTTTCCCTGATATGTTTCTTCAGTTTGGATGTGGATGGGAAGAATGTGTCCAGGAAGCCAAAACCAGAAGATCATGCGTTTAATCCATTCCCAGGTGGTTCTAAAATATTTTTATGTACCCTTGGAAACATTAACAGTTGCTCAGAGAATGTATTTTTAATAGAGAAGGCTTGAGCAGATTCTGTCTGCTTGGTATCTCATCATTTCTGCCCTGCCAAAGACTTTTCCCACACAGACAGTATGCCCAAACCAATGGTTACATGTCTCCAAGAATGAATTGACCTAAATCTGTTAAATGGGCAGACAGGGGACTAGAGATGGTTGTAAATTTTCCTTCTATCAGGAAAAACAAAACAGAAAACAAATAAAAACTGGAGTATCTCTTATTTGAGAATCATCTCTTCTCCCCTGAAGATGATTAGAATGTTGTAGAATGTGATTTCCACAGTTATCAAAATGAAGTTCATTACTAAGCATCAACAAGCAGAATAAAACAGCAACATACTATTATTTCCCAACCAAATTCCCAAGTATTTGCAAATGAGTAACTAATTTATCCAATGCTAGTAACGGTGTTACGGTATTAGCATTGCTTCTTGTAGTAGATTATTAGCAAAAAATGATAGGGCTTATTCTCCTGTCGGAATAACACCCCTGGTATGTTTGCAATTCCTCTTGTCAAGAGGTGGAGTCTATTTGCCCTCCTCTTGAGTTTGGGCTGGCTTTGAGACTTGCTTTGACCAACAGAATGTGGTAGAAGTGATGTTTGTGCCAAACATAAATATATTTTTATGTCTGCGTAGAAAACCCTGGAAGGCTTTCTTTCTCTTCTGTCTTTGGCATGGTAGAGAATCACCTTTCATTTCCCCTGCAGATCACTAGTCATTACCTTGCTGAGGGATGGAGTCTGTTATTAAAACCATTCTCGGGGCGCCTGGGTGACTCAGTTGGTTAAGTGGCTGCCTTCAGCTCAGGTCATGATCCCAGGGCCCTGGGATTGAGCCCTACATGGGGCTCCATGCTCAGCAGGAGGCCTGCTTCTCCCTCTCCCACTCGCACTTCTTGTGTTCCCTCTCTCGCTGTCTCTCTGTGAAATAGATAAAATCTTAAAAAAAAAAATAAAATAAATAAACCCATTCTCATTGTTCTGATCCAGGTTAAGAATACTGGCTTCTCCTATCTTCCCTCAGAGAGACTGGCTTCTATTGCTTAATTCCATATATATAGTTTACTTTTAGAATAAACATTTTGATCAAACTCTGTAATTTGTGCAGGACCAGACTAGGATGGGGTAAGTAAGGCAAGGGAAGCACTTGTCTCAGGTGTAAAATTTAAGGGGCAACAAAAACACAATTACCAAGAGAAATAATAGTTTAATGTAATGTTTTTAGGAAATTAAAATTAATGCAAAAATTCATGGTGAACAAAATATCAAAATTTTAAATAAAGACAGGATGAGTATGAGATTATATATATATGGATTTTGGGCTAAGCATATCTAAATTCCAAGTCTTGATTTTGCTGCTTTTACTTGTGAGCCCTTGGAGGATTTATTCTCTCCAAATCTCAATTTTTTCATCTATATAATGGAATTACTATTTTTATAGGGTCATTTAAGAGATGAAGTAAGATGAGCTATCAAATTGGTTAGCATGTTCTTACCACATATTGCTGCTCTGTAAATGTTATTGATTTCTCACTTTTTTCCTGGGTATGTATTTTTCTCTTTTGAAATTTATCATTCATTGAACAAACACTTTTTTTGAGTGCCTGTCAATATTGTTGGGATTGCTCTTAGCAATGTTTTTGGAATTATGACTATAATTGTAAGCAAAATCAGCCTGGGCCTTGACATTGAGGAGCTTACATTCCCATAGGAAAGATAGACATTAATCAAATAATCACAAACCCACATTTAAAAACACAGTTGTGGGCGCCTGGGTGGCTCAGTTGATTAAGCGACTGCCTTGGGCTTGGGTCATGATTCTGGAGTCCTGGGATCGAGTCTCGCATCGGGCTCTCTGCTCAGCTCTCCTTCTCCCTCTGACCCTCCCCTCTCTCATGTGCTCTCTCTCTCTCATTCTTTCTCTCAAATAAATAAATAAAATCTTTTTAAAAATTAAAAAATAAAAACACAATTGTGATAGGTGTATACCAGATGGGCGATGTTTCTCTGTATAAGTGCCAGTCTGATATGTGTACACTAATGATCAGTGAAATGGAGAGAAAGATAGCATTCCTAGATAGAGAATGGTTTTTTGCAAATGGTTTGATAAAGAAGCGTTTGAAGACATTGGGAGAGGTCAATAGTTCTAAGAATGTCTACTGGATTTAGTGGCATAGAGGTCATTGGTCACCTTAGAAATAGGACTCTAGGTGTCACTTAAATGAAAAAACAAAGGCAGATGACAAAAGGACCCATGCAGTAGCAATACTTCTATCATAGAAAGCATTTCCCTCCCCCCCAAGGTTCTAGATAGAGGTAGGATAGAGAACAGAAGGAAGGTTTTTTTGTTGTTGTTGATTGCATGCTGATGAAAGAGACTTGATAATGTTTAAAAACCACAGCAGGAGATATTCATTCCAGAGGGAGGAATTGAATCCACAATGGAGAGGAAAAGTAATCAATTCAGTCAAGTGCTTATGGAGGCAGAAAGGAATGGGTTTCAAATCATCATCTCAAGATAGTTGATGCAGATTACGATGCAGAGAAGGATAGAATGAGTACAAATATAGATGATTTGTGTGTTGGTAGTGTGAAGACAAAAGAGCAAATTTCCATCATAAAATCAAATGTGTACTTTTGTTATGATCACTACCCTATGATTGTGTAGTTCATGAGTTTGGTTTCAGCCCCAGGTATAAGCTGGACATCTTCTGTATACTATTCTGCTAAGTGACCAGGGGCTTCCTTTGCTCTTAGAATCATCCTGTGTGGAGATGGAAAAAAAAAAAAAAAAACGTTCCCCATGAAGCAGTCATGGTGGCAAAGGAAAAATTCCCAGCATTTGTATTGTATTAGTTTTTCTCTTACCACTGTAATAATTTACTACAAATTTAGTAGCTTAAACAAGACAAATTTGTTATTTCACTCTTCTGTAGATTAGAAAATTACCACAGATCTCATTAGGCTGAGATTAGGGTGTTGGTGGGTTGCATTCCTTTCTGGAGCCTCTAGGGAAGAATCTTTTTCTATGCCTTCTTGAGCTTCTAGAGGCTGTCTGTTCTCTGTGGCTCATGTTTCCTTTTTTCTATCTTAAAAAACCAGCAGTGTTACCTAGACCCTTCTAACGCCATTGTCTCTCAGGTTCTTTTTTCTAATTTTCTTATCTGCTTTTAAGGACTCTTGTGATAACTTTGGGCCCACCTAAGTGATTCAGGATAATTAAGGTATAATTCAGGATAATTAAGGGTAGCTGATGACTGACCTTAATTGTTTAAGCAACCTTAACTTCCCTTTTCCATATAACATAATTTATTCACAGTTCTGGAGATTAATATATGAACATCTTTCTTTTGGAGGGGGATGGATTAGTCTACGTAGATTGCCTGAGTCTTTGGGTTCTAACTGTGCAGTGTTCGTGTTTTGACACAGGTTCTATGAAGACAGGCTGATCAGCTGAAATTTAAATGGCAATGATTGCAAGGTCCTTTTGTATTACTTATCTAGAACTTCTGAATAGACAGACCTTTTCTCGATCCACTCTTCTAACTTGATATCCTACTTTCCCACTCCACTACTTTCAGAACTTCTAGCTCCTCTGTATTATTCTGGAAGAACTCTTTGCTTTCTCTGGCAATCTCTGTAGATTACAAATCAGACCAAATGGTACTTCAATTATTAGAAAAATCTGTTACTCTTTCTTGAAACCTGGGAGGGCTCTGTCTTTTGAAAGCCAATGATTTGGATATCCACAATTTATGAAGGAATAAATAGGTGTAGGACATTGGCATTCTGATTCTGTCCTGGGGAAGTCATCATCCCTTACCCCCATACCCTGAATGGGTTGAATGGAATGAGCTCAATGATTCCTGAAACAGCAAAAACAAACAAAAGCCCAATGTAGTCTGATTGATCCTCTGTTAAGGGTCTCTCTGTCTTCTTTTTGACATATATATTTGACATTATAACATATTAATATATATATTATAAAGGATTTTTGAGGAAAGATTACAGATATCAGGAGGCTACTCGAAGTCATATTCAGGCTAAAATGGTCTGTTTTTTAATGCCAAAGGCTAATTATAAATAATTGATTCAATGTTGTGCTCTGAAGCTTACACTTCTCTTCTAGAAAACAGAACCATTGGCAAATAGTCCAGCCTCTTGTGGAGTGTCAGACTAAATTATCCTTAGAAATCATTGATATAGTACACTGAGAGAGAAGGGACATTTGCTCATCTACCTATTAAGTTGCAGGCCTTGGAATAATGTCCCCTATATCCTGTGATGCAGGACAGAAGGCTTGATATGCTTGACTTTTAAATTAAAGGGATTCTTTAAAAGGAGAAAATATGTAATGAAAAGCAGTTAGAGTTGAGATTAGGCCATAAAGATGAGCTGTTGGCTTCTGGAAGCAACATCTGGAGACTGTTGGTGCTTGGGATTTGTATAAGGTTCTATTTAGAGTTTGAGAAGCAAACACGGCCAACAGAAATCTTTGGTGGAGTTGCTATCCAGAGCTGAAAGACAAGGTTTATTTATAGCTCTAACATAGTAAATATTGATTTCTAATATAAAAGAAATAATCAGTCACTCAAAAACCTGTTTTAGGTTTCTAGTCTAATTCAGGCTTTGTGGCAGTTGCCTAGAGATACAGAAAAAGATTGAAACATATCTTTGAACGTTAGAACTTGGGAGCATAAGTTTGGAAATCTAAAACACCATTGTAGTTTGGGCCATTGGTTAAGTATCCAACTCGGTTTGGGTCAGGTCATGATCTCAGGGTCATGAGATTCAGCCCTGAGTAGGCTCCCTGCTCAGCACGGAATCTGCTTGAGACTTTCTCCCTCTTCCTCTGCCCCTCCCCCCACATTCTCTGTCTCTCTCAAATAAATAAATAAAAATCTTTAAAAAAATAAAAGAATTGGGCACCTGGGTGGCTCAGTCATTTAAGTGTCTGCCTTTGGCTCAGGTCATGATCTCAAAGTCCTGGGATAGAGTCCCTCATTGGGCTCCCTGCTCAGCAGGGAGTCTGCTTCTCCCTCTACCTCTGCCCCTTTCCCCTGCTTGTGCGCTTTTTTTCTCTCTCTCTCTAATAAATTTTTAAAACACTAAAAAAAAAATAAAAGAGTAAAACACCATTGTAATGAGATGTGTTTTGGTGAATTTCAAAATAGGAGGAAACATTTGTGAGGCAGATAAATGGGGATTGTGACAATCCATCCACCCATGGTTAGAAGGGTTAATTCCAAGTAGAGTAACTGACACTGGGAAAGGCAAGGGTATACCGGTGTGCAAGGAATGAATTATAACAATGACTGTTGCATAATACTCAAGCAGAGGTAGAGACAGATAAATACTGAAGATGAAAGCGGAGACCACTATATAAAGGGTATTCTATAGCTTGTGACAGAGTTTTTAAATCAGTCATTTGTGTATCAGTTTTACAACTATAACTTATGTGCATAGTCCATGGGCTGTTCGCTTTGATATTTTCTTTAAGTCAACCCACTTTTTAATTCCATGAACTTACTTTTAAAATCTAATATTAATCATATAAATAGAAAATTAGTATCTCTGCAAATTATAAATGGATCAAAACTTTAAAAAAAATGATCATTAAAGGCTAATCAGATACAATTATCTGCTGATTAGAGTTTTAGGATTGTAGGTGCCATTCACTGACTTAGCTTAGGATGGTAAGAGAAGCCAGTATTGTGAAGATAAGGAGGTCATCTTTTGGTATGATACCTTTAAAAGGCCAGTGTTTGGGTACTCAGAAAGAAGTTCAGAATCAAAGACAGTTCTGGAAGTTTAGCTCAGAGTCATATCAGCTTACAGGAGGAAGTTGATACTCCAAGCAAATGACCACAAAGGTTTGTGAGGGTTTAATTAGTCAATGAGCAGATTTTTTTTCTTTTTAGATTTATTTATTTTAGAGAGGGAGAGTGCACGAAGTGGGGGGGAGAAGCAGAAGGAGAGGGAGAGAAAATCTCAAGCACTTTCGGTTGATGCAAAGCACAACTCAGGGCTCAATTTCACACCCTGTGATCACAACCTGAACTGAAATCGAGTCTGACCTGATGCTTACCCAACTGAGCCACCCAGGTGCTCCCAAAGAGCAGATTAATAACAGATTCATCTAGGTAATCTTTCTTTTCTCCTTTCCCTTTTTTTTTTTTTGATGTCTCAGTGTTTATGGCTGGCGTCTGGCCTGGGACCTTCATACTCTTACTGAATTACCCTGTCTTACCTATATGTTGAAGTTGCCCTGCATGTGCAGTTCCTACCCCCATGAATTCCTGTGGGAACTACCTTCTGTCACCTTTGAAATGACTTTTACCTGTATTACATTTTTTTTAAGGCCTCAGTCCCTCTGATTAATAAATTGATGGTAGATGGAATCAATATTAAAAAATCATGGTAATATTATATTTATGTAAAAGACATTTCTTAGATCAGCAAAAACAGGAATATTTTTTATTTATATTTATCCATTTATTTGAGAGAGAGAGAGGGAGGGAGGGAGAGCACAAAAGGGGAGTGAGGCAGGGGGAGAAGTAGACTCCCCACTGAGCAGGAATACTGATGCGACGTGGGGCTCAATCCCAGAACCCTGGGATCATGACCTGAGCCAAAGGCAGATGCTTAACTGACTGAGCCACCCAGGCCCCCCCCATAAAGACAGGAATATTTCTGGAAGGAGTATCTTTACCTTTCTGATCTAACCAACCATTGACACTAAAGGTCAGTGAATTTCGAATCAAATGTGTGCGAGGTCATGTTCTGTATTTTCAGTCCATGAAAGACACAGAGAATTTCAGCCCAATGTGATATCCATCTCAGTTGTAAGAGTTTTCTCTTGACTAAGGTAGGAGTTAGTGAGTGTACTGGATCTGTTTGTGATACCCATAAACAGTTTGGGACTTGCAACAACACAGTGACAATGGAAATGAGAGCTTGGTAGATTGAGAGCAATTCAGGGAATTAATCGTCCAGGCTAAAGTCAAGATAGTCAGAGAATATAGAAGGAGTATCATCAGGCAGTCCAGAGGGCTTACAGCAGGGTAAGCTTACACACACAGTATCTAATAAGAGACAGAGAACTCTTATGGTAATAAGAAGAGCTTGATGCTGGTGGGATTAGGCCAGGTAAGAGTGCAGTAGTATGTGAACTCTCATATGCACTATGTCCCTTCTATGCCCTACACTATTTTAATTCTGAATTTGATTTGCCTTCATTTATAGGCTGCATTGTAAGGGCTCCAAAGCCTTTTCCTCAATGGAATATCTTTATCTCATGTCCTAAAATACTCTCTCCAAAGGCACAACTCTTTCCGAAGGTACCTTCTTTTGTGTTTCTCCTCCAGCATTTGATCTGCTGCCTTGCACATAAGACTGTGCCCAGTAAATTGTGGTGGTTGGATGATTTAAGTAACTTTCTTTATAAAGTTCTAAAAACGTCTAAGTAGGGATATAGATGTGAAAGAGTTAGTTTGACAATAGCCAAAGCATCTATAGACAACGTGCTTTTTAAAAGTGATGCCGTTGAGTTTAGAATAAATTGGGAGAAATAATTCACCTTTATGATGGATTAAAACAGTTCTACTAATGAGGCATGCAAATGTTGATGACGTAGCTTCTAAAATGCAATTGGGTAAGGTAATAGAGTTGGTCAGTAAATCAGCTTTGAATAAAGAATAACTCTAAAAATTTAGTACAACATAAATTATATCTGTTGAAAAGATGAACTCTGAGATTATGATTAATATAATTAATTGTTTGATTTCAATATAATGGGGGGTTTTATCCTCATTATTCTGGGATTAGACAATGAAGTTCGTAAAATATATTTTTTATTCCAACCAATGATGCTGCAACATGATATCAAAAGTGGAAATGCAGGTCAGAGTTAAATAATAAGAATTTCCAAAGATAAGAAACCTAGAGGCTAGTTTCTCTTCTATTTCCAAGTAACGTAAGGCAAATCATCTTTGATTAGGGGGGGTTTCAGGTCTATTTCTAATTTAACAATTCAAAAAGATTTATTGAGCTCCAAATTTATTCCAAGCATTTTTGAGGCAGGTGGCCATCAACCCGAAATGTTTTTTTAGCCTTAAAAGTCCCTTTCCATATCTAGATTTTGTGATTTTTACTACTTATAACTGTGCTTTGCAATATTCTAACCTGCTGAAACTGTGTTTTAAACAAACGTGACACAAAATCAGAATATATACCCAGATCAGAGCAGTGATTCAGGTGTGGAGAACTTATTCTCCATCTGCTTGACAATCCCTTTCAAAATGTCTCCTATACTTCCCCCAAAGAACTCTACATGATAGTCAATTACAATTTAATATGAATGTGACTGACCTAGACTGCATTCATCAATATTAGTTTATTAATAGAGAAGAAAAGTAAATAAAGTAGATGTACTATGTGAAGATAGATATACATCTTTCCCTTGCTCCAAATCTATCAGTGTTTTCTTACTTCGACAACAGCTATTCCTGGCCTTCAAGGTAGTCCTTAATTTGGTCTTACTTCCCCTGGGTTAGTCAAATTTCCTACTACTCCTCAGCACAGTACTGAAATAGACTGATTTTCCTTAAGAACTCAGCCCTGATTCTTGCCATAATACATCTATTCAGATGAATGCATTGTTTCATGAAGTCATCTCCATTCTCTTCCTAATTCTTTTTCAGGATCAAGTATCAGTCCTTGACTGAAATCTTCAAATTCTGTTTATTTAAAGTCTAATGAATTAAGCACTAAATTGTACATCACTTTATATCACTTGCTATTATTTTATGTATAGCTATTTTGGCTCCTGAACTATTCTCTTGATAGCTATGTGTAATCACCATGAGAAAAACCCTTAATTTTTTCTATCCTTCTTTAACAAATTTGTCTGCCTAACAGAACTCTTTAAAATTGCTGGGATTTAATTTACATAGTGCTCAAGGCTTGGTGATGTCTCCATTTTGAATGACATGGTTTTCAGAGGTTTTCCAGTTGGCCCAAATCATGAAGACCATGAGACATAACTTAGAAATATCTGCTTCAGCCCTGTTCACATTTTCTGTTGCCTTAAATTCCAGTCTTCTTTCTGGAGTATTGACCTATTGAATCACTAAAGTTATAGGGATATTCCAGTTTTATTCACACTGTGAACACCTTATACCCAATTTTAGAGAAAATCTAGGTATCCAAATCATGATGTCAAAGGGGGATAAATTTGATTGAACATAGTGCTAACATCCAAGGAAATCAGATATGATGACTGGATCCTAAGAATGGGAATTTCTAGATGATGTCAGTGCTCTGAAATCAGAAAGAGAGCAGATGGGGATGATAATTACCTAAAAAGTCTGGAAGGGATAGTTGAGACCTTAAGAATTAGAAGCTGGCAAGGGCCAGGCAAATGTCTAGGTCTCTAAAACCTGGAAAGGTTTTAGGGGCGCCTGGGTGCTGCAGTCAGTTAAGTGACCGACTCTTGGTTTTGGCTCAGGTCCTGATCTCAGGGTTGTGATCTCAGAGTGTGAGATTGAGACCCGGGGCAGGCTCCACGCTCAGCATGGAGTCTACTTAAGGTTCTCTCTCCCTTTCCCTTTGCCCTTCCCTCTGTGCTCTCTCTCTAAAAAAACAAAAACAAAAAACTAGCAAGGTTTTAGCCCCTGAAGAAGAGCTTAAATCCCAACCAGTAATGAGGGCAGAAATCCATGCATTTGGACTAGGAAAGGGAGGCAGAGACATAATAAGGAGATGTAGATCTAGAGGCAGAGGGGAATTTAGGACTCAGACTCAGGACCTTCAATGCTTAGTTTATAGTGGAACAACAAATTTAAACCACCAGGAACAATGTCTTCCTTATACATTTTCTGCATAGCAGAGTGTCTCTGAGCATGTAGTAAGCACTTGATGATTGATGACATGTGATTGCATTTTGAGTCTTAAATTAAACCAGCCAATATTATTTTTAATTCTTATCTTCTCTATTATATTTATCTTTTAATATGATATTTGTATTTTCATCTTAAACATAGAAAATAGCATCATTATTTCATTTCTTTTTCCACAAAGCAGAATTTTTTTCATTTTCTATGTTTAGCAAATAGCATGGATAATAATTTCAGCACATTTTTCATCCATGAAAGCCTGTGTACTGAATGTAATAGAATAAAATCTTTTAGGTGGTGAAGTGAATTTGTTTTTTTACACACAAGGATTATTCATGCTAAAATAAGTGTGGACTAAAAGACCTTCAGAAGATTATGTGTCACTTAAATTTATTATTAAAAAAATCTTTAGGTAATGAGGGAACAATGACTGCAGAAATTTAAGTAATAATATTTTCATCTCTCAGTATTTTGTTTATATTGAAAAAATGTGTGATATATTACTGAAAACACATCTTATGTAGGAAATAGTAGTAATGAAGTAATTAAAAAAGTAGGACTTTTGTTTCTTTTTTAAATTTTATTTTATTATGTTATATTAATCACCATACATTAC
>NC_058411.1:67993934-68021342 GCF_002201575.2 Neomonachus schauinslandi | reverse complement strand
TATGTTATATTAATCACCATACATTACATCATTAGTTTTTGATGTAGAGGACTTTTGTTTCTTAAACAATTGTGGAATATTATGGTTGAGGCATAGTTAAGAAATCTGTTACTGATGGTGTCAATATTACAGCAGTTTCATTTCAGACCAAGTCTATGTTAAGTGTGGACAAAATACGTTCTGTAACAGAGATGTTTTGAAGCCATAGTTGACCATTTAAGAGTTACAGCACTGATAGAACTGGTGGATAGAACTGGTGGAAATCCCATATTTTATAGAAAAAAGAATGGTCTGTGTATAGTGTCCTTTAAAATACATAAAGGACTTTCATTATGCCTTTGTGTCTGAACCTGAGAAAAATCTGAGGTAATGCATGGTACTTATTATAGTAATACAGAGTCTGAGATTCCCCCATTTAATT
This sequence comes from Neomonachus schauinslandi, assembly GCF_002201575.2. Lineage (NCBI taxonomy): Eukaryota > Metazoa > Chordata > Mammalia > Carnivora > Phocidae > Neomonachus > Neomonachus schauinslandi. The sequence goes on along the minus strand of NC_058411.1, from coordinate 68,020,921 downwards.
GGTTTGTCTCAAAGCATACTAAATGCAAAGTCTAGACTCAAACTCAGATTGTCAACTCCTAAGCATTATTGTCCTTCTCTCATAATAGCCTGTGTCCTTCTGTCATAATAGTCTCTGTCAGAAGGTTACAGATGTAATTGGATGAGGCCTTGTGCTATGGAAAAACATGCCAACAATTTTCTAGGTTTTTAAGTATATTTTTGGATCAACGTTATATTTTGGGTTTACTATTCGCACTTATAGAACACAACTTGTCAAAACCATAGGTGGTGTCTGCTCCACAGGACCTAGAAGGGAATATGAGGAGTGTTTCTGGTATGACAGCTATACAGGTGTTTTCAGTTTGTGAAAAATCCATTGAAATTCACTCTCGTGTGTGTATTTTCTGTATGTGTATCATGTTTTAATAAAACTTTAAAAAGTCATTCAGTTTATAACGTTTGAAAGGCAGTGGGCTTTACAAACATTGTATTATGCAGATTTTAGGGTTTGGAATTTTATAAGATATTAGAACAGGAACCATATGCGTTGCTTGGTTATTTAACCCTTGAATATATTTAAAATACCTACATCCTTTATAAGTCACACACACAGAATAAAAGTAATACAAATATTATACACAATATCAAAAAGATTTAGAATTGTTCTTGGGAGAACACATAACTATACATCATGGACAAATCAAGAAGTAAATGCCAAGGAAATTAATGTTAGATAGAAAATTCCCAAGTTGAGCTACAAATAGAAATTGAAAGGACAATGTTGAGTTCCTAACCTGAGACATGAGATAAAACATTCTGAATAAATGCCTTGAATGTTGTAACAGACATAGTCGTTCTATACCGCCAAGGATGATTTAAAATGCATTCACATCTTGCAGAGATATTATCTATCATATGTAAGAAATTTAAGCCAAAATACCTTAGTTACCAAAAAATACCTTTTGTGACAAATGTGAAACCAGTGTGAAAATTCAAGGTCTCAACAAGATTTTGCTCAGTAATGAGATAGTTTGATACCATCTATTGAAAAAAAAAAAGATAGAAAAGAAACTGCCTCCGGGTTTGAAGGCTGATCTTATTAAGAAAAATCTATATAAGATGGTCCACAAACATTACTAACACACTAACACAACAAAACTTGTTAATTGTAGTTCTGATCTGAGATTTGACATTGCAATTTTAATATCTGTGTTACTGACAACAAAAATTACCTTGCTTGTATATTGGTTTTGGAAATAGATGTGGTACTCAGGTTGAGATTTTAACACAAGGTAAAACATAGCATTTTATTTCATGTAAGAAGCCATTGTAAGGATATAGCAAAACTTCGAGCATTTACAAGAAAGGGTGATGGTCTTTTGGGTAATTCTGACCTTGTTTAGAGCTGTGAGGGAAAACCTGTAGGCTAAAAGCAAGCAATGAATAAAGAAATATAAACAATATGGAAAGATAGACCTCATTGTTTCTGGTCAATTTGAGGAGAGTGAGCCTTTGTGTGAACTATATAGATGAATGAGGCTGGAAAGAAATTTGAAGACCTGATTCTAGTTGTTGGGATCTTTCTTTGCTTATTTGATAAATAAAGGTAACAGATCATAAGATGTCCTATTCTACTTAAAACATGGAGGCTGAAAAGAACAGAAATTACAGGACTGAAAGAATGTGACCAGCTTATTTTGTCCACTCTTGACTCAATCATAAATTCGTTCAAAGAAAGACCTACTAAATTCAGTTGAAAGTGTTAAGAACTAAAGTTAAGATGTGATTATTGCTATTGATTTTAGATGGGCAATGAATGCAAAATGTCTGAGTGCCTCCAAACAACAACATCCAAGGTTACTAAATGATGGATAGTCTGGGTTCCTTATCATCCTCAGGAAACTGATAGTGTTTGGACCTTGTTTCAACTTTCATATTATCTGGAGATTAATTATTAAAAGTTATGTTTATTACTAACACAAGATGTTTAAAAAGGAAACTAGTTTTAAATCTAAAACTGTCCTAAAAAATAAAGTCTAGTATAAAAAAGTGATGGTAAGGCACATAAAAGGACTGGTATCTAAAATATACATAGAAGAATTAAAACCCAACAGAAGTAAACAACCCAATTAAAAAATAGCAAAATATCTGAACAGATACCTCATCAACGAAGATACACAGATCACAAAGCATATGAAAAGATACTCATCGTAACTTCTCATCAGGGGATTGAAAATTAAAACAACAATGAGATGCCACCACATACCTATTAGAATGGCTAAATCCAAATATCTGACAGCCCAAACGCTAACAAGGATGTGGAGTAACAGGAACTCTCATTCATTATTAGTGAAAATTTGAAATAGTACAGCTCCTTTGTATTTATCCAAATGAGTTGACAAGTTAATGTCCACACAAAAACTTGCAAGTGCTTGTAGCAGCTTTATTCATAATTTCCAACACTTGGAAGCATTCAATAATTCAGGAAGTGAATGCACAAAATATGACCCACTCATACAATGAAATATTCTTCAGCAATGAATAGAAATGAGTTACCCAGCCATAGAAAGATATGGAAGGATCTTTAAACACATATTGCCATGTGAAAGAAGGTAAGATTTTGTTTTTGTTTTTTGAAAAGGCTACATAGCATATCATTCTAACTGTATAATATTCCAGAAAAAGCAAAGCTGTGGAGACAGCAAAAATATCAAGAGTTGCCAGAAATTTGGGGAGAGGGAGGGAGAAATGAAAGGTGGAGCACAGGGGATTTTTAGGGCAGTGTCACTACTCCGTATGATACTATAATGGTAGATACATGTCATCTGTCAAAACTCACAGAATATATACAAAGAGTGAATCCTAATGTAAACTATGGACTTCAATAATAATGCATCAGGATTGTCTCATCGGTTATAACACATTTATCACACCAGGGCCATATGTCAGTTAGCTGGGAAACTGTGTATGTGTGTAGGAGGAGAGGGCATTTGGGAACTCTCTGTACTTACTGATCAGTTTTTCTGTAATCCTAAAATTTCTCTAAAAACCAGTCTATTAAATTTTAAAAAGTGATTTTTGTTAATAATAATTTGTTTCCACTATCAATTTCCTCTTCAAATATTATCAAATTCACAGTTGCACAATGAACCACTCATCTGGGAGCTTTTATCAAGTCTTAAGTGGAAGCTTTGGCTGAATATATTAAATATAAGCCTTAGGATATGAATTGCTGAGGAAATTTTTCCAAGTTATGAAGAAATATTTTTTAAATTAACAAAAGTTAAAGGAATTTCATTTCTCCCTTTTTCATGGCTCTCACAATCATCCGTTCCACAGAAAATAATATCATAGCAGCTTTTGAATCATGTTTATCTCATGGAAAGGTGAAGAGATCTTTGTTATTTTTCTAGAAATTCTACACTATTCTTACTTTTATGTTTAAGCATGTTGATGAAACCATTTGTACTTCCATCTAATTGTATTATTGAGGCTGCAAATAAGCCTAATTTCCTCCAACACTTCCCTCCACCAACACACCTAATAAAACATTTCATACTTTAGTATGAAGCTGTATAGTCCACTATACCTAGGGATATGATGTTTCAGGCACAGACAAGAGGTTATTTGCTTAAGGACCTACAGCTAATAAGTGATGGCCTCAGAGCTAATATCCAAGAGGGGTCTTAACTGCTGTATTGTCAGAGAGGCGGGTTGGGTCATTACGAGAGTACATGGAAAGAACATACAGGAATGAGTTTATAATTTCAATAAAGTGGATACAAAGGGCTGAGTACATTCCGGTTTCAAAGTAGAGATAAGAATTGTTTTGAAGAAGAGCAAATCTAAGTTAAATGAGCATTAGGAGACAAAGTTAGCATCTGAAAGTTAGGATTGCTTCAGCATTCCCCTTAGGCCTCTTCAGACTGGTTAGCATGCATGTAATATTTTCTTCTTCCATCAGCTCTTAGGAGTAGCAAATAAAAAGACAGACAGACAGGAGTTGTTAAAAGTCTTTCCAAATTCTTTCTCTGCTCTCATAGACTCCTTCCTCACCTCTCTCCCAAACTCTGTCCAAATCTATATTGAAATGCATTGATGCTTATTTCTTTGGATGACCTCATTTCTTTTGACAGTCTTTGAATGATCTAGGAAGCATGCCCATGCTCAAAGAGCGAGAGTATTAAAGTCACACCATAGTAGCAATGTTAACATTTATTGAACACTTAGAATTTGCTAGAACTTCTAAGAGTTTTTTTACATGAATAGTCTCATTTAATCTCTTACCTCTTATTACTCTCATTTAATATTTTAAGTAAATGGAGTATGGAATGGTCACATCTCTTGAAGTCACACAACTAGTGAGAAAATTAGGATTCAAACCTAGATAGATTAATTTAGGAGTTCACATGCTTAACTGATAAATGAAACTGTCCCACTCTAGTACTGTATTTTGACTGTTTTTTGTTGTTGCTGTTTTTTGGGTTTTGTTTTACCTCTTATTTTCCACTCTGCAAAAGCTTGCTCCATTATGCCTACCAGTGCTGAATCAGTTAAACTAGTTGTTATCAAGTCTCCTAACTATGAATGTAGAAGAAAAATCTGAGGAGAGAACCTGCATTAGTTTTATCGATCTGCTTTTGCAGAATTGAAAACAAAAAGCCATCTTGAAGCACATCAATAGAATTATGGTTTCCCCTGTGAGAATTTACTGCATTGGCGTTCTGATTTGTTCTCTTCTAAAGAAGGAGCACAGAAAAAAATTATTAGGTGCTAAAATAGGCTGGCCCTGATGAATTACTGACAGTTCCACATATCTTTCTAGCGTTTTGTTTTCCCCAACTCATGCTAACATTATTCATCCTGCACTTTAACAAATTATAAAGGGTTTATTCAGATTGACTCTTTTTTTTTAAGAAAGATTAAGGACCCAGGACATCAAAGCAGCATACAATTTTAGTATATGTGCTGCCGAAGCGAGCACCAAAGCAGCATACAAATTACAAGTCATTAAATGAAGTTCTGCCATTAATATATATTTTACAGTATAGCTTTTCTTTCCTTTCATCTCTTCTACCTTAAATCCATCTCTGTTCATGAGGATATTGATATGGCTAGTGCATATCCTAGTTATGCAATGATGACATTGAGTCAATAATGGTGAGATGTTACTGTTTTCAAGGAACTTTCTGAGATGTAAAACTATATATGTATTTCATACACACACTGTGTGTGTGTGTATATGAATTACACATAAAATCCATACATATGTGATATGCATGTTTGCATAACACAGAGACACACATGTACACACATGCACATACACACCCATGCACATGAGACATTTCAGAGCCTAATCTGATGCCTGCCACAAGTCAAATGTGCTTATGCAAATCAGCTTTAGTCATTTTTTTTGCTGAAAAATTAGTTTTAAGAAAGGTAACAATTTAAATTTGCACATGTTGAAATCAATAGATCATCGATAAAATGTATCTTTCTCAAAAAGATTTGAAGAAGAGTTATCCCATACATTAAAAGCAATAACAGCAACAAAGTGGTTGTATCCTTTTTTTATTTTAAGATTTTATTTATTTACTTAAGAGAGAGAGTGGGGAGAGAGAGCACTAGCAGGGGAAGCAGCAGAGGGAGAAGGAGAAGCAGGCTCCCTGCCAAGCAGAGAGGCTGATGCGGGGCTCGATCCCAGGACCCAGAGATCATGACCTAAGCTAAAGGCAGATGCTTAACTGACTGAGCCACCCAGGCACGCAAAGTGGTTGTTTCCTGTGTTTTTCTCTGTTGTGGTCTCCTCTTTGGAGGGCAGCTTGTAGTTTGTGTGTCACATTGTTCTGTGGAAGAAAAGTTAGAAGACTTGTTTGCAGATAGTTTGGTGCCTCAGAAGTCACTAGGCTTCAATGATCTCCACCTTACATGCTCGTCTACACAGCTTGCCCAGCTTTCTGGCTACCCTGGAGCAATAGTTTCCTAGCTAGATTCTGGAAGTTATCATTTCCATTGGGAACAAAACACTGAGCTCAGGGACAGTGCAGCCATTGACTGAGGACCACAGACATGGAAGCCAAACAGCATTCCTTTTCTCACTTGATGGGGCACAATATGCCAAAGAGAAGTAGAGGCAGCATCATTGCTTGGTTAGAAAGTATTGAGAAGTCATGAGATTTGGGAAGTTTGGTAGCACAGGATTCCTTTAAAATTTGACCTTTCTATTTGAAATATATTTAAACCTTGATGTCAAGTCAACCACTCCATTTTAAGCATTAGGATAGAATTAGGAATCTTTCCTTGCTTAATTTTTCTCTATTCAGAAGTGCCTTATTGACTGCAGAGAGGGTTTTTGAGAAGAGGCTGTGAAACTACAAGTCCTTCCGAGTTGACCTTTTTGGGGAAGCAGTGATCTGATGCCACTGGGTGAGAGTAAAACGGTTTATGCTTCGTGCTTTTAAAATGGGTTATAAACGACATGAGGCTGCCTTTATTCAATTACCTTTTCTTTTTTAACAAACACCATCTGTTTGGGCTTGGCAAGTCTCCCACAGGAAAAAGAAAAAAAAAATAATGATATCCTGAAATAGAAAAGAGAGTATAACTTTTTCCTTCATAATTGACCCTGGTAATTTACTGAGGTTAGGTTATGCTGTTTCAGAAACACAGCTTATAAGTTCGCAGTACTAATTTAGTTACTTAGGTTTAGTTACTTAGTGCAAAAGTTTGACAGATTTAAAAAATATATATATTTGAAAAGCCATTGCATGTTGACTATCTTATCTGTTTTTCCCAACAGAGATGAGGGATGAATGATTTTTGTATTCTGTCCTCCCATTTTATAGGTTAGGAAATTGAGGCAGAGATGTTGCCACTTTTTTTTTTTTAAGATTTTATTTATTTATCTGATGGAGAGAGAGACAGTGAGAGCGGGAACACAAGCAGGGGGAGTGGGAGAGGAAGAAGCAGGCTTTCCGCTGAGCAGGGAGCCCAATGTGGGGCTCGATCCCAGGGTCCTGGGATCACTACCTGAGCCAAAGGCAGATGCTTAACAACTGAGCCACCCAGGCGCCTGATGTTGCCACTTTTTAAAAGATGATATGGTGAGCAAATGATAGAGCTAAGTCTCAAATTTAGGTTTTCTGGCTACCAGTCCCATATTTTTTCCATCCCACTCAATCGCTGGGCCAGCAGAAATGACATGAGCTTTATTGGACACCATCAAGATATGAACTTTATGAGTGCAGTGTCAAGAGTAAGAAAAATCCACTGCTCCACAACTCTGAGCTGTGTGGCACTTTTTGCACATCACTAGGGCACAGGTAGGAATGGTGAAGGGATCATAACTAAGCAGGCTGCCTCCAAATAGAAATTTGCGGAGACTACTTGATGGAAATAGTCCAAGCATTTTGGAATGTTTGACCAATAGCCTGGATAATGGCAGACACAAGAGAGTCAGCAAATGTAAAAAACACAGCTGCTCAGGGTTTTGATGAGATGACTTCTTTCAGCATCATCAATTATTAGGGTTGATCAGACTTAAATTCTGAAAGAAATGAGGCTAAAACCAAATGAAATGAAGAGTAGGCAAAAGAACAGTTAAGATGAAAGGAATAATCCATGGTGTGATCATGATCTTGGTGGCTGCTTGCTGGATGTATTCTTTTTTAACTTTGTAAACAGTAGAAGGAATTGTCAGTGGCTCTGCCTGAGGTGTTTACAACAGAGCTACCCCTGGCCAGAGTTCACTGATGCTGACTTGGAGGATTTTTGTCTCTGGGCTTAAAAAAATCTGGTGGAGGCACAGTGAGAGCAGCCTCAGGCCAGGGATTCTGTACTCGGGTGGGCTGTTCTGCTTTGCCTGAAGATAAGACTAGAGAATTCAAAGATCCACTGGCATCCTAACTGACATTGTGCCGATTCCTAATACATTGTCTCTAAATTAAAACTGTGGCAATATTTGAAATTAAATTTTTTGCTTGCCTTCCTGAGTGCTGAGCCTGGAATAATTTAAACATGATGGAGATTGAAGTGCTGGGTGACCAGTGTATGGAACATTCATAGGGAAGATGCATTTTGTCTGAGTCTGCTGCACATCTTCAGCTGGCTATGGCTAATTCTCTTGAGCATCCATAAAATAATCTTTCTTCAAGTCCTTTGCTCCTTATTCTGAATTCCTTAATGAGCAACACAGAGCTCTATAATAGTGCTTGAAATAGCTCAAGAGGAAGTAAAATGGTTTATATGAGTACAATCTCAGCTTCAAGGACAAAAGTATATTAATTAATAGGAACGTATTTCAAAGTTCACTTCTAAAGTTTTCCATTTCATTACTGTCTTGGCCAAAGTACAAAGTGATGATGATCTTTATTATTTAACTCCAGTGGAGCTGCCATACACTGTTTCTGATATTATTTTTTTTTTTGTAATTAGATTATCTTGCATTTTTTTTCAGTCTGCCCCTTTGAAAGACAATGTGCTACCCTTTTTTCTGCTGTTCATCCTCTGGACCTTCTTTATCCCCATTCTCTCTCCTTTATCTTCTTCCCTTAATCTCCTCACACATGCTCTCCCCCACCTCACCTTTTCTCTCCCTCTGAACTTCCCTTTCCTTTTTATATCTTTGTGATATTTACTGTGCATCATTTAGGGTCTAGAAAAGGAAATGTCGGGCGCCTGGGTGGCTCAGATGGTTAAGCGTCTGCCTTCGGCTCAGGTCATGATCTCAGGGTCCTGGGATCGAGTCGCGCATCGGGCTCCCTGCTCCTTGGGAGCCTGCTTCTCCCTCTGCCTCTCTCTCTCTCTCTCTCTCTCTGTCTCTCATGAATAAATAAATAAAATCTTAAAAAAAAAAGGAAATGTCATGTTTTTAAATAATCATAATATGAACTGGTAAATAGAAGGTCACAAAAGAAAAGCATATAGAATGCAATTCTTATTCACAGGAAAAACATTTCCCTTTAGCTTGGTGGTGGGGAAAGGATCAGTAAAATTTGATGGATAGAGGTTCTCTAAGTTGAGTTTTAAAGTACAGGTCGAATTTGACCATGTGGGCAGTTGCTGAGCAAAAGCATGGAGGTAGGAAAGATTGAGTAGTTGGAGTAGTTCAGTTTGCTTAGTTTACTATTAAGTGAAGAGAAGAATAGGAAGTGAAGATGCAAGGTCAGAATCAGAAAATGAAGAATTTTAAATGCTACACTGAGTAATTTGCAGTTTATTCATTAAGTAAGGGGAACTTGAATTTTTTTGAGAAGATCATTTCTGTGGCTCATGAAGATTAACACGGCAGTGGGTTATAGGATGGTTTGAAAGTGACTGCTGTAATACCTCTTGCTAGATTAACAAGGTCCTCTTTTCTATTTAATGACTATTGTATGTTGGGTTTCCTGGGAAGGGATTTGGAGACAAAGCTGAGCACACAGAGATTTGTTAGGTCGTGCTCTTGGGAACAATACTGGTGGAAGGAAAGGGAAAGGAGCACAATTGAATATAGAGAGAAATTTCCAAAAAAGATCTGAGATGATTTCAAGGGATGGTATGACTCATCTGAATTGGGCTAGTCATGGAATGTGGGCTGCCTTAGAAAGAGGCAATGGGCTCAGGCAGGATGACTCTTGAGTGAAGGTAATTCCTAAAAAAGCTTGACTGCTGAGTTCTGACAACAGTACTCCCCATAGCTGAAGGAATAATTCCTTCAGTTCTGTCAGGAAATCTGGACAACATATCACAGCATCTACTACAATTGACTTGTTTATATCTTAATGTCTAAGGTGTGTTCCAATAGAACCTTGAATATCCTTTCTCAGAACATATCATAGTCAACATTTATTATAGGTTTACTTATTTATCTTTGCAACTAAAAGGTAATCTTTGTGTAGGCAAGAATTGTGTCCTGTAGTTCTTTGTATTCATATCATCCAGGATGGTAAGAAATAGGTGTTCAAGAAATACCTTTTGAATGAAAGAATAAAAGAATTAACTGCTTTAATAAAATCATGCCTTCTCTAGGGATGCCTGTGTGGCTCAGTTGGTTAGGCGTCCAACTCTTGATTTCAGCTCAGGTCATGATCTTAGGGTCATGATCTCAGGGTCATGAGATGGAGCCCCACATTGGGCTCTCTGCTCAGCCCAGAGTCTGCTTGAGATTCTCTCTGTGCCTCTCCCCCTACCCACTGTTTTCTCTCTCTCAAATAAAAATAAATAAAATCTTTTAAAAAATTAAAAAATAAAATCATGCCTTCTCCAAATTTAGCATGACAAATTAAGGGTTTTGAAAATACAAAAACAATTCAGTGATCTTTAATACCTCAAATCAACCATGTCTCAAATCAAATACGGGAAAATAGTCCCTCTCAAGATGAATGATAGACTCCAGCCCTCCATTGTTTGGAGTTTGCATTCATTTTAGGCATCTGATAGGAACAAATTGATATCTCATTCCAAAGCCGATAAATACTTTAGTTCCTTTAGGACTTGGGGTCTACTGGCTTGTTAAATAAAAATAATTATTTCTCCATTTTTAATCTTTTTAGGGTAAGTCTGGTTTAGGCAGGCTACCTTGAAATGTACACTAGTATCCAACATGCATTTCCTAATCTCTGAAGTTGGCATTCATTTGTAAAGTTGTTAGCTGTTGTTGCTAATGCCTATGTACTTTCATTTTAAGATATTGTTAAATATTCAAGCTTATTGAATGAATCAACAAAGTGCAGGAAGAGTCCTGTGCTGGAAATTATTTGAAGATACAAATGAAGGGAAGATATGAATCCTGTATTCTTAAATCTACAGTATTCTTGATAGATAACACTTACAAAGTTTAATCTACTCAGAAATAACCACAAAGCAAGGCACAATGAGTACTAAGTAATGCTGAATAATTAAGGGTGAGGGAAGCATGAAAAGGAGTAATCAAAGTGACAGTAGTTTATGGAGAAAAGATGTGGTATTTAAAAATAGGGCTTCAAAATTCTTTAACTCTTCTTGCAAAGAAAGATGGAATTTATGTCTTCTCTCTTTGAACATGGACAGGTTTGTGACTACTTTGATGCAGAAGAGTATAGCTAAAGTGACAGCGGTGTGACTTCTGAGGCTATGTCAGAAAAGATCATGTAGCTTCCACACTGTTCTCTTGAAACACTAGCTTCGTAGAGGTTCCATTTCAGGAGACTGTCTATCAAAACCCAGCCACCCTACTGTGAGGAGTACAAACCATATGGAGAGGCCATGTTTTAATACTCTGGTCAATAGTCACAGCAGAACCACACTTATAAATGAAGAAGACATCTCGGAAGTGACACCTCCAGATAGATGTTACAGCCCCCATCATTTGAGTCCTTCTAGTCTAATCCCCAGACATTGTGAAGCAAAAAAAGTCAATTCTATTGTACCTTTCTAGCTATCCAACCTAATGATTTTTTAAGTATAATTAAATGGGGTTGTTTTATGCCACTAAGTTTGGAGTGACTTGTTAAACAGTGAATATAAGGGTAACAAAAGGCTTTATGAAGAACTGTATTTAAAATAATTATTCTTACTGTGTTCTCAAACACTAAGTTGTTTTATTCTGGAAATACCATGCATTTTTAATTTCTGTTGTTCAGTGAAGTAGGTGATTGCGATGGGGTGAGTTTCTGAGGCACAATTTTCTCATACTAGTAGACAACAAAAGTGGCAATTATAATTAATCATAAATTTAATGACATAATTTGAGAGCTTCCTTTGTGTCAGGTATTGTGCCAGCTGCCTTATATGAATTATTAATTTATTTTTTAAATATCCATCTTATTCCTCTAAAGTAGGAACCAGCATTATATTTTACATATGAATATAATGAGGTTTAAATACTACATAAGTAATTGGCCCAAGGACATTCATACTTTCCATTCAAAGAGAGCTGGGAAGTGATTTAGGCTGGGTTAACACCAAAATCCGAAGTCTTAACTACAATGATATAGGGCTTTTATTCTTGAGATAAAGTAGAAAAATATACAAGAGGAAGATAGTATGAAATGCCTTCTGGTAATACTTCTCATGTATGGGAAAATAATGAATGTGCCATAATATCTTAGTACCTTTTCATACTTTAATGCAAAATTTGGTGCAGAAAACTCTGGCTTGGACTCTCTTCCACAATATTTGTAAGAGGAGGATCTTGAGTTACTATAAATGCTGCATAAATTCAAGAGGATGATCTAAAAAGAATTCAAACAAGCATTGGCCCTTGAAGATAAAGATTTCTCATAAAGTAAAACAAATTATTGTCCTTGCCCATTGCACTAAAACTCTAATATGATGGTAACCAGAAAGCTGAAAAAAATCATTTCAAGTAGGCCCTGTTTTGTGGCTCTGGCCCTACAGATTGATTTTATATGCAGGTTTAGTACTCGGCAGCTGCCAAAAGCCATCAGTGCAATAGCCCATTCAGAGGAACACAAAATTTGAAAAGAGGACAGCCGGCAAGGACATGCTGTAAAAGGCAAAGGACAGATATGAGAAAGATCTGCTGGCCCATTCTTTCAATCTGGACATTTACAATATCTAAAAAGAGAAGAGAAGACAGAGGAAAGACTAATATCAACTTTTAACATGTGAAATAGAGATCAACTGCTCACTAAATCTTACGTCTTTCAAGGAGAACTTGAAGAGAACTAGTTGAAATTGTATCTTTTAAAGTAAGAGATCCCATTTGGTGTGGAGATGATGAGATTCTAGGTATATATGAGAAGTGATGAGATCCCATGACAATTTGAATGTAGCCCTCTTTCAGAGATGGCTTGAGAGTGGGAGGGAAGCAGTAGATGATTGAGATGATCACTGGGGATAATTTTAACACCTTTGTCTTGTGTTGAGATGTTACAAAGTTAGGGTGTTTACTTCAAGAATTATGAAGTACTAGTATGAAGAGGACACTAGAATCTTAACTTGGAATCTAATAGGGCTTTTAGAATGAGAATCTTTAAATACAGCATTGTTGTGTGGATTTATGTCTCTTAATTCTCAAGGTAGCTCTATATGTATCTCTAGAAAAGATCTACTTTTTTTTTTTTAAGATTTTATTTATTTGACAGAGAGAGAGTCAGGGAGAGCAGGAACACAAGTAGGGGGAGTGGGGGAGGAAGAAGCAGGCTTCCCACAGAGCAGGGAGCCCGATGCGGGGCTCGATCCCAGGACCTTGGGATCATGACCTGAGCCGAAGGCAGACGCTTAATGACTGAGCCACGCAGGCACCCCGAAAAGATCTACTTTTTTAAGTGGAATTTACCACGAGGTAAACATTGATTTAGTTGCAGAATTTTTGAAGTAATGGAAAATCAAATCCATAATTATTCACACTTTCATTTCTATAATTCAGAAGGAATATCCCCTGATATTGTTGGTTTTATTTAACAAGACATCAGTGATAGCTTTGAGAAGAGATCATTCAAACCAACTAAAGTTCTAGATAATAAAAGACTCAGTGTGTAACTGAGCAGATTGCCAGTGCACTGACCAGAGCCACGTGATGCTGGAGCATGGACCACTTTCTGTGATGGGTCTGATGTTCACAATATGGCATCCTGGTGGTAGACTAAAGTGGCATTAGGAAAGGGACCGTGGAGCCTCTGATATGGCTTGGATCCCACTGTGCTCTGCAGGCTTCAGTAAAGCTTGACAAAGCATGCTGTCTGCATGCACGTTCAGAGTGCTTAAAGATCTAAGTAGTGTGAGCTCTGGAGTGACTCTGTAGCAAGGTGGCGTGGGAATTACAGATTTCCTTTTAGTGACTTCTTTTTTTTTTAAAGATTTTATTTATTTATTTGAGAGAGAGAATGAGAGACAGAGAGCACGAGAGGGAAGAGAGTCAGAGGGAGAAGCAGACCCCCCACTGAGCAGGGAGCCTGATATGGGACTCAATCCCGGGACTCCAGGATCATAACCTGAGCTGAAGGCAGTTGCTTAACCAACTGAGCCACCCAAGCGCCCCTTTTAGTGACTTCTTGTTTGGAATTATTTTATGGTATCTATCTGCTTACTGCCAGTAAGTTCAAATTCAGCTTAGAAGGCCAATAAGGCATCCAAATATTTGAATCAATACAGCATATTATTGAATAAATCACAGTACTTTTCAAAGAAGGTGAACTGTGTGTGGATTTTGGGTTGTAAATAATGAATGATACTAACTTTAAGCAATACACGATACTTGTGGAGTGGTGGCAGGTTATTATAATAGGGGAAGCCTCCAGCAGAAATATTAAGCTCAATACATTGATGTTTTATTGCAATTCTAGATCAAGGAAAGAGAAAAAAATCTGATAGCAGGGCAATGCATTCTAAGACTGAGTTTATCAAATATATGCCTATCTGGCTATTAGTAATGACCCTTGTAAACATTTGACCACAGGTGGAACTGATTTCTCCCCAGAGCTTTCTTCATTTTAGTTTAGCAGTAAGCAAAACAAAAATGTGTTTGCCCAGTATCTGACAACTCTGTGAAATGATAAGCTGAATGATTTAGAGGCTTCTCACCAGTGACATTTTTTTTCTTGCCTTTGTTAAAACTGCAAATAATTGGGATGTTAATCCCTATACCACTGAATTGAAGCTGTGTCAATTTTGTATAGCTTACTATGCACGGTATTTTAGCTTATTTTAGCATTCAAGAAAGCTATGTTGTCCTATTGAACAGGGAAACCATTTTTAACACCCTTACGGATTTCCTTTGGAAAGAGTTGAGTTTACAGGGAATTGACTTCAAGTAGTCACTTCAATCACCCCTTGTTTGCAGTCAGTGCTTTGGAAACAAGGCTTAATAACATTTCCTTAAAAAAATTAAGAGTTCATGATTTACCTTAGTAATCTTTTCTCTTGTGTTAAAAATCTGATAGGCAAGGTACTTTTTCTAGAAACCTTTGCCTGCAGTTTCAATCCTTTTCTCTCTTTCCGTATCTTTCTTTTTTCTTATATCCTTAGAAATAGAGAAAAAATTTGTCCACCACCATTTATACAAAATCTTATACTCTACCTAAAAAGAAAATACACTTTGGAGGCTAAGAAGCTGAGTTAGAGCTCTTTGTCATAAAACTATTTCTCAACCCGTATACACTCCTGCTTGCCATATATTCATTTTCGTGCTTGTATTGCTAGACTCTTGACAAAATGCAACCCACTTAAAGGATTAATCAATACTGAAGAACATGTTTAGACAACATTTAATTTTGATTTTATTTATTCACATGTGTACCCACATTTATTTCCTTAAATGAAAATTACTTCAAAAATCTCAGTCTTGAAGACAACTACATGCTGACTAGGATTATATTTCAGAAATCCTGATATGACACGGGGAGAGGATTCTCAGCTTATACTTTGGGAAGGTCCACACACTCAGCAACTACAGTTAAGTTCCTTCTCACTGTGTGTCTTCATTTATGTCATTCTTGCTTGCAATGTTCTCACTGCTCTCTTTTTGCCTACACAAATCCCACCCAGGCCAATGGGCTAGCCTCTATATAGTTCATTCCCTCCTACAGTCCTTTTCTAATTAGCAAAGTATCTATTAACTTTCTCTTCCCCTAAAATTCTGCCAGTAAACCTTTAATTATGCAAGGTGTTTTGATGTTCTCTTATGGTATTTATTGCATATGCAATTGCAAATAAACTCTTAAAGTCTTTAAGAGTTAAGCCTATGTCTTAAACTTCTCTTGTATATTTGCAGCAATTAGCATAATGTTAAGCACATTATAATAGGTGCTTATGAAAACTGATGGAGTCACACAATCAATTGCTATCCTGAGTCCCACAGTTGATTTTTGCAGTTAAATAGCATGAGACAGAGTGAGTGTCACTTGGAGTTTCAGAAACTCCTTGTCAGAATTCAGACCAAGTTGTAGTTGGAATTTGGAGGAAAAATTCTATCAACCTCAATTTGTAGCTCTCTGTTTTTACCGAGCAAGAAAACAAACAATAAGCAAAAGATACTACTATCTTTTCAGGCTTTCATACCCACATTCTGACTACAAAATGTTAGCAAACCAAACTTGCTAAACAATTTTATAGAATGATCTTAAAATTTTTATCATTACATTAGCAACTGCAATCTTGAGGAATTATAATTTCTTTGACACAATGATACTCTTACCCTCCAAATTTTTCTTTTGCTCCCTATAATTGGAAGATCCTAAAGAACCATAGTACTACTTAAAAATCCTGGTGCTGGCAGAGTCCGTGTAAGATCATTTTTTTCCATTCATTTTTTTCTGATTGCCAATAATTTAAATCTGAACAAAGCTGAAGTACTGAATAAAGGCTGTCCCACTTCACTTCCCAAACACTAGATAGAAATTTTTGACACTTCATGTTTTGATGACTGAATGTAAACTTCAAGGGCAAGGCTCTCTGGTTTCAAGTTTCACACTGCTCTCTCTCCAGTGCTTAAATGGTCTCAGAAACAACACAAACATTCATTTCATGAATATGTGTATCTGTATTTCTTTGAGATTGCAGTTATGTTCTGACTGTGATTTTGTTCAGCAAAAACAGAGCCAATGAATCTTGGGAAGAAATGACCACCTCTTCCCTTTGGCTTTCAAATGATCTCAGCAACAATTGTTACTTCAGTTCTCTGCCCATCTTGGGTATTGCCTTTGAACAGCTAACACTTTTTTAAATAATGTACTTTTGAGATTGCTTTGAATCTTACACCAACCTAATTTTACATTTTGAATTGAAAATAAAATTGTGGTTCTGAGTTACCAGCATTGTAGCATGTAATCTTCCACCAATACTGTTTTCCTTTTTAACACGTGTGCTATAGGCTAATGCCATTAAAGGCCAGCATATTGCTTACTGAAGGCCAACATATTCCAAATGTTGTACAGTAATGAGATCATGGCAATTAATAAATACCTTCATTGCTCTTGGTAGAACTTCATAGATCTTAGCAGCTGCCTTTTAACTTGCTCCTCTTCAGAATTAATGACTTCGCTTTTGAAAGGCAGTATATATTTTTTCCCCCTACTTTACCTTCTTATTTGAATAAGAAATTCATCACACCCAAGAGGATAATTGCACAATGTCAGTGGAGGAATATCAATACTCCTAATACTCTCCATTGCCCACTGTGCCGAAGACATGTCAAATAAAAAGTGTACTCTAAATAAAAAGAGTGCACATACTGTGCAACTGTAGTTTCAAAACACATTTTTTAGAACTCCTCTTACAACTAGATTTCTCTGAGCTCTTCTTATTTAGAGGTTCTGGAGTTTCCATTGGAAGATATGTATAGAGATTGTGCAGTTATTGATTTGTAACAACAACAACAACAACAATAAAATACTTACCATGTACTAAATGTTACAAAAAACAGCTAGCATATATGATCACATTTTAAGTTTTACAGTGACTTTGAGAGATAGGTATTATTTTCCCATTTTTAACTGCGTAAACAGAGGTTTAGAAAGGTAAAGTAACTTGCCTTAGGTCATAGAATTATTGTGTCATTAACTAATGACTAGAATTGGAAGCCAATCTGTTTTACAGTAATCTGTGCATCTTGTTCAGCAATACCATATTGCCTCTCTCTGCTCTGGGCAGTTATTTTACACATCACTAACAAGGAGATGCAAAAAAATATATATTGCTCAATTTACTTGGTTGAAGAAGGAAATTAAATAGACAATATCATTAAGAGAGAAGAGACATTTCATACTTTTATCTCTCAAAAAAATTGTCCATCTTACAATAAAAGGGATTTGAATAGAATAGATTTAAGAGATTTTAGAGATTGGGAAAACATAGTCATTTATTCAGTCATTCAACAGTAGGTAGTTTGAGTGCCTACTACATGCCACCATTGAAATAAGGCACTGGATATACAATCGGTTATGCTCAAAGCAGAGATTTCTTCAGTGCATATTATGCAGAAGTCATATAGGGTGACACATCAAAGATTTAATTATAGGGACTTCGATGGAAATGATGTAGTAAAGCTCTCAATTCAATTTTATGCAACATTATGGAATTCTGTATTGCTAATGAGAGACAACACATTGACCATATCATGTATTGTCACTGAACTTACTGTTTTTGCAGTGTAATATCAATATATAATTTGTTATAATTTGTAATCTGTATTTATTTGTATGTTTTCAAATTTCATGGTCAATCTTCACATTCAAAAATTGTGCTAATTCCGCATATTAATTCTAATAATTTGACTATAGATCATTTTGAATTTTAAAGTATACAACTGTGTTGTCTGATGTCATGAGAGTTTTAAGTCCTACATTCAAAATCTTTTACCTTTTATTCTTGTATTTCTGCAGTGACTAGAACATTCAGTACTATGTTCAAAAAAAGGGATAAGAACAGACATTGTTGTCTCAGTCCCAATCTCAGAAATAGAACTTTCAATATTTCATCATTAACTAAAATGTTTGTTTTGGGATATCCGTAGATACCACCTATGAGATCAACAAAGAAGTTTCCCTCTATTTCTATTTCACTCAGATTATAATTGATGAAACATTTTTTATTTTATCTTTCTTTTTTGTGTTTACTGTATTGATCACATCTTTTTTTCTCTATTTTATTAATGTGGATGTCCAGCAACTGGACATACTTAGAACATACTGGACTTTTTGTAGTTTAATTTCCTGTTTATTTTGTGGGATTCAATTTGCTAATATTCAATTCATTTAAAAAAATTCTTTAATTGAAATATATTTGACAGGTAACATTGTGTAAATTTACAACATGTTGATTCGATACATTTATATATTTATAATATAATTTCCATTGTAGTGATAATTAGCACCTCTATCACCACATAATTATCATTTCTTTTTAGTGGTTGGAATAATTAAGATCCAGTCTCTTAGAAAGTTCAATGATTATACTGTTGTAGTCTATATTCATTATACTGTGCATTAAAACTGTAGGATTTATTTACTACTCATTGCAAGTTTGTACGCTTCAACATTTCTCCTATCCCCCATCTCCCAACCTCTGTTAACCACCATTTTATTCTGCTTTTACAAGTTTGGCTTCTTTAGATTCTACATACAAGTTTTATCACACAGTACTTATTTGACTTATCTCACTTAGCATAATAATAATAATGTCTTCAAGGTCAATGTATGTTGTTGCAAGTGGAAGGATGTCCTTCTTCTTCATGGCTGAATAATATGTGTGTGTGTGTGTATACATGCATATGAATAAGGTGTACACACACATATCATGTATATATATGCATATGAATAAGATATATATGTGTATATATATATATATATATACATATATCTCACATCTTCTTTATTTATTCATCCATTGACAGACATTTAGGTTATTGTTTCCCTATCTTGGCTATTGTGAATAATACTGCAATAAACATGGGAGTGCAGATATCTCTTCAATATTCTGTTTTTATTTAATTTGGGTATATACGCAGAAGTGGAATTGCTGGATCATATGGTAGTTCTATTTTTAATTTTTTAGGAACCACCATGTTGTTTTCCATAGTGGCTGAATCAATTTACATTCCCACCAACAGTGTACAAGGGTTCCCTTTTCTCTACATCCTTGCCAATGCTTGCTGGCATGCAAATTTTTAAGTGTAAGATGAATAAGGTCTGAGGATATAATGTAAAACATGATGACTATAGCTGGTAACATCGTAATATATAATTGAAATTTGCTGAGAGTAAAACTTAAATGTTCTTGCCAAAAAAAAAGTATATGAGGTTATGTGTTTTGTGTTAATTACATGGTGGGAATTGTTTCATAATGTATACAAATATCAAATCACTATCAGGTATGCTTTAAATAGCCTACAATTTTATTTGTCAATTATACCTTAATAGTGCTGGGGGGGGGGGGAAACTTCAATTAAGTGATTTTATCAGCAAATTAGAGCAGAAAACACAATTAGTGAACAATAGAAGACAGAACAATAGAAAATATCTATCTTAATTGAAAACAGAGAAAATATAATGGGAAATAAAGGAAAGGAATGTAAGACACATGTGAGATTTCCATTGTCCAACACAATAGTAATTAGAATCCCAGGGCTAGAGGCAACAGAGGTGCAAAAACAATATTTGAGAATATATGAATTTAAAAATAAAGGATTTAGGTAAAAAGAAAATAATAGGTGGAAACACTGAAATTCAGGTAACAATGAAGAGCAATGGGAAGATTAAATACATGGCTAAATCAAAATGAATATATATTAACAATAATTGTTTTAGAATTTAAAATATATATCAAATTAATACAAAACTCAAAGAGGATTAAATAACTTAAAGGGTCCTAAGTTTCCAGGATTATTTGGGAAGTGGTAAAACAAATAGAACTGCACTGGACACCTGGATGGCTCAGTCAGTTAAGCATCTGACTCTTGATTTCAGCTCAGGTCATGATTTCAGGGTTGGTAGATTGAGCCCCGCATTGGGCTTGGCACTGGGTGTGGAGCCTATTTAAGATTCTCTCTCCCGGGGCGCCTGGGTGGCTCAGTCGTTAAGCGTCTGCCTTCGGCTCAGGTCATGATTCCAGGTCCTGGGATTGAGCCCCGCATCGGGCTCCCTGCTCCGTGGGAAGCCTGCTTCTCCCTCTCCCACTTCCCCTGCTTGTGTTCCCTCTCTCGCTGTGTCTCTCTCTGTCAAATAAATAAATAAAATCTTAAAAAAAAAAAAAAAGATTCTCTCTCCCTCTGCCCCTTTCCCTGTCTAAAAAAATAGTACTGCACTGTAATAAATCAAGGATGCATAAAATATATAGGGGAATCATTAAAAGAAAAACACATAGTTTGGAAATAGTTGATAAAGGAAAAACATTTCATAATCAAAAATATTTGACTACTCTAGGTGAAGGACATAAGAAAGAAAAAATATAAAACAGAGAATGAAGTATATACAGCATATTTTTGACATTTAATACATATAGACATATATAAATGTAAAATCTTATAATATGTATATATGTTTGTGTGTATAAAATGTTACAATGTGTGTACTTGTATGTGTACACATATGCATGCTTATATATACATATTATTATATTTGTATTTATATATTTATGTCTAAAGCTTTTATCCTATTCATTTTGTATTTTTTATTTTTTTTAGAGAGAGAGAGCACACGGGAGAGTGGTAGCGGCGGCGGGGGAGGGGCAGAGGGAGAGAATCTTAAGCAGACTCCAGGCTGAATGGGGAGCCTGACACAGGGCTAGATCTCACAACCCTGAGATCATGACCCTAGCTGAAATCGAGTCAGATGCCCAACCCACTGAATCACACAGATGCCTCAGTTCTTTATTTCTGTATGGCTCTTTCCTTGCCTTCTTTGGCTGTAATAAAGTATTTTCAAATTCCACTTTATCTCTTTTTTTTTCTTCTTTTTTTTTTTTTTTTTTTTTGGAGTATAGTTGACCTACAATGTTACATTAGTTTCAGGTCTAGTATTATTCATTCATTAAGTTCTTACAGACTTGAGAAGATTATGTATATTTATCTATGTACATAAAGATTATATATATAGATACATATATAAATTATATATGGTGGAGAAAAAATAAAGATGAACTTAAAATATCAATAAAAATCTTTATGTGTCTAGGGAAAAATGTGGGAAAATCAGTTCTGGAATTCTACACTGGAAACTACAAAGCTAATTAGGGGAATTAAAGAAGATCTAAATAATTGAAGAGATGACTCAATCTTATGAAGATGTAAGTCTTTCCAAAATTTGTACATAGTTTTACCATAATACCATTCACAGATTTTTATCAGCTCTACATTCAAAATGTATCTATATAATCTGCCTTCTTATTGCCACCTGCTCTACTAGTACTTTAGTTGAATCACCATCATACTTATATTTTGCCTGGGCTGCTGCACTGACTCCTTCAGCTGGTCTTGTCCCTTCTGCTCTTGTTCTTCTGTGTTCTAGTCTCATTATAGGAGCTACACAGTGATGCGTGTCACCTGTATAAAGCACTCCAAGCTTGCCAAATTGTTCAGAGTAAAAACCAGTAGTCATAAGAATCCACAATGTCTTTCTTGATGTACCCCTGTCCCTACTATCTCAGATCTCATGTCCTACTACCCTCTCTTTGTTTACGCTGCAGCAGCACAGTTGTCCTCTATCTGTGTCTCGAACATTCTTGGCACTTGCTATATCCTTTGTCTAGATGGTTTTTCCCCAGTTAGCCACAAGCTTGCACCTTTACTTCCTTCAAGCATTTAGTATCTCCAGGCCTCCTGATAACATTTAAAAATGCAGCCTCTCAACACCAGAATCTAGAACAGGGCCTGATACACAGTAAATATTCAATAGCATTCATTCTTTAATGTATTCAGTAAATGATTAGTAAACATATCTGATATACTATGGCTTGAAGAATGCCAACATTGATAAGATTAAATATTTGCTTCAAAGAAAGTGGCAAGTGGGGTTATAAGTATAACATAACAACTAACATTTATATAGGAGCTACAATTTACAAAGCACATTTACAGATTTCTTTCATTTCTGCCTCACAAACAACACTGTTATAGAGAGCAGGTGTTTCACAGATGTAAACTTGGAGAGGTTAAATAATTTGCCCAAATGGGAAAGCTAGGTCTCAAAGCCTGGCTTTCTGACTTTAAAACTTTTTTTTTTTTTCTTTAGTTACACAAGACTGCATTCTCTTTGGACTTTGGGGAATATAATAGAAGAGTAAAATAAAGTTTATGCCTATAATAAATTTGAAATCTTTGTGGGTCAAAGCTTGGCATGAGAAACAAAATGAATCCCATGACAGTTTCCTCAGGTTAGTTTATAATCTGTAAAATGGAAATCATGCATACACAATTACCTTTGGAGACACAGAGAAGATTAATGAAGCTATGTTTTTGAAAAATCTTTATATAGAGAAAACATTATCTTCAGAAAAGGAACTACTAATAATCCATATTTTTATACATAGGTTAGCGTATGACTGTGTGAAAGAAAATCCATGACTGTTTAGTTCAAACTTTCACACTTACTATTATTTAAAAAGTAGTGTGTGATTTGATAATCTAAATATTGGTTAAGTTCTTTAATAAAAAAAATAAAAGTTAAGAACAAATATTTTCCAATGGAGTTTGAATTTGTAGACCATCCATCCTACTATTAGGAGACTGAAAGAAATTAAGAACCTCTAAATTCTTAAAGTCTGGGGCAGTTGAATTTTGAAAGAAGAATATGAAAGATATCAGGAAGAAAATTTAAACCAACATTGGACAAAAGAATTAAAAAAGAGCTATTTTCTTGGTTACTTTTTTCTCTTTAAACAAAAGAGAACTATTTCATTTCCAGTCTCAGGTGGATCATTAAAATATGAGAAATGGCATTTAATTTACAAAAAGTATATTTTCCTTTTTGTTTTTTAATTAACAAAAACTATAAAGTGACTAAGAAATTAGTTTCCTTAGGAACATTAATTTTATTAAGCCTATGCTCTTTTATTAGTAGAATGTAAAAAAGTGATAAAGCAGTAGTTACGTAAAAAAGAAAAAAAATTTTCTAAATATAATCCTGCCTAAAGTACTAGGGAAACATTCACTGAAGTAACTCTTACCAGGGTTCAAAATAATAATAATTAAACTATAAACATTGGCTTTGAGCTTACTAAAATCTGTGAGTTTTGTAAAAAAAAAATTAACTACACATTCAAAATAGAAATTTCATATATCGCCACTGAAATTTAATGAAAATGTATGAAAAATTAAGATAATGCGAAGATTATAGAATAAATGTTCAGCATCAGGAATTTCTTTTTACAAATTTAAATTAGCTTTTGAGGGCATTTTATAATAAATATAAGTTACTTTACCTCTCCTACAGGAGTTTTATCAGATTTTCTGCTTAGAAAATATTGCGGAGAGGCGGAGCAAGATGGCGGAGGAGTAGGAGACCTGGATTTCGTCTCCTCTCAGGAATTCAGCTGGATAGGGATCAAACCATTCTGAACACCTACAAACTCAACAGGAGATGGAAGAAAAGAAGAGCAACAACTCTCTCATCAGAAAAGCGACCACTTTCTGGAAGGTAGGACGTGCGGAGAAGTGAATCTGAGGTGATATTCGGAAGGATAGATGGCGGGGGAGGGGCCTCCGGCGGCCGCTTCTGGCAAGTGATAGAGCCGCGGAGCACAAAATTGGAACTTTTAAAAGTCTGCTCCGCCGAGGGATGTCACTCTGGTGGCTAAGCGGGGGGTGGAACCCTCCGGGACAGTGTGGTCTCAGGACCCACGGGTCACAGAAAGACCGGGGGTGCCTGAGTGTGGCAGAGCTCCCAGGTAACGGAGCAGGGAAGCCGGCTGCAGAGGCGTAGCCCAGGCGCGGGCTCTCAGGTCGGGGTTGCCATAAACCGTGATCCGCGGCACAGTCGGGCCACTGCTCCTCCAGCAGGGACCCAACAAGTGGCAGATCCGGGCAGACTCACCTTCCTCCGCCGGGAGGAGCCGCGCGGGAGTGCACCGCAGGGATCTGCTGGGTTTGGAGACTCCACCCGGGGTCGGGTGCCAGAGATAGAAACGCGCGGTCACAGGCCGGGTGAGCACAGAGTGCGGCTGGAGACCGAGGAGACAGGAGTGACTGACGGCTTTTTTCTGGGGGCTCACTGAGGAGCGGGGCCCTGAGTTCTCGGCTCCTCTGCGGCGGAGATTGGGAGGCCGCCATTTTCACTCTCCGCCTCCAAAGCTGTACGGAAAGCTCGCAGGGAACAAAAGCCCCGGAGAGCAAACCCCAGCAGATTACTTAGCTGGGAGGGGGCAAGGGCGGGGCAATTCTGCCTCCGCCAAAGACATTTGGAAACCACGGCAACAGGCCCCTCCCCAGAAGATCAGCGAGAACAGCCAGCCAAGACCAAGTTTACCCATCAATGAGAACGGCAGAACTCCAGCTCTAGGGGACTACTGCACATAGAATTCATGGCTTTTTTACCATGATTCTGTACTCTTTCAAAGTTAATTTTTTTTTAACTGTCTTTTTTTCTTTTTTTTTCTTTTTGAATTTTTCTTTTTCCCTTTTTCAACCAACATCTTATCAATCCCTTTAAAAAAAAAAAAACATTTTTATTTTTCATTTTTAGAGTCATATTCTATCCCTTCATAGTAGTTACCTGTATTTTTGGCTTATATATATAAGTTGTTCTCTCTTTAAAATTTTGAGATAGTTTCTTCTAACAGATCAAAATATACCCTAAATCTCTAGTATATGGTGTTTTCTATTCCCCTGCCTGATCACATCCTCTCCCTTTTTTTTTTCTTTTTTTAAATCCTCTTCTTTCTTTTTTCAAACAACTTCTTATCAATTCCTTTTATAAAATTTTTTATAATGTCCATCTTTACAGTCATATTCCATCCCTTCATCATATCAACCCTTATTTTTGTACATATATAAGTTTTTCTTTCTTTAAAATTTTGGGAGGCACTTTCTTCTAAAAGACAAAAATACACCCCAAATCTAGTGTGTGGCACTGATCTATATACCAGCCTGATCATATTTGATCACATTCTGGTTTTTTTGTTGTTGTTGTTTTGTTTTGTTTGTTTTTGTTTTTATCTTTATCTTTTTCTTCTTTTTCTTTTTCTTTTTTCTCTCTTTCCCTTTCTTTTCCCACTGCTTCAGGTTTTTTCTGATTTGTTTAGAGTATATTTTCTGGGGACGTTGTTACTCTGCTAGCATTTTGTTCTCTCATTAATCTATTCTCCTCTGCACAAAATGACAAGACGGAAAAAATCACCTCAACAAAAAGAACAAGAGGTAGTACCGACTGCCGGGGACCTACTCAATACGGACATTAGTACAATGTCAGATCTAGATTTCAGAATCATCACTTTAAAGATACTAGCTGGGCTTGAAAAAAATATGGAAGTTATTAGAGAAACCCTTTCTGGAGAAGTAAAAGAACTAAAATCCAACCAAGTAGAAATCAAAAAGGCTATTAATGAGGTGCAATCCAAAATGGGGGTGCTAACTGCTAGAATAAATGAGGCAGAAGAGAGAATCAGTAATATAGAAGATGAAATGATGGAAAATAAAGAAGCTGAGAAAAAGAGAGATAAACAACTACTGGATCACGAGGGCAGAATTCGAGAGATAAGCGAAACCATAAGACAAAACAACATTAGAGTAATTGGGATGCCAGAAGAAGAAGAAAGAGAGAGAGGGGCAGAAGGTATAATGGAGCAAATTATAGCAGAGAACTTCCCTAATTTGGGGAAGGAAACAGGCATGAAAATCCAGGAAGCACAGAGAACCCCTCTCAAAATCAATAAAAATAGGTCAACACCCCGACATCTAATAGTAAAACTTACGAGTCTCATAGACAAAGAGAAAATCCTGAAAGCAGCTCGGGAGAAGAGATATGTAACCTACAGGGGTAGAAACATTAGATTGGCAACAGACCTATCCACAGAGACCTGGCAGGCCAGAAAGGACTGGCAGGATATATTCAGAACACTAAATGAGAAAAATATGCAGCCAAGAATACTATATCCAGCTAGGCTGTCATTGAAAATTGAAGGAGAGATAAAAAGCTTCCAGGACAAACAAAAACTAAAGGAATTTGCAAACACAAAACCAGCCCTACAGGAAATCTTGAAAGGGGTCCTCTAAGCAAAGAGAGACCCTAAAAGCAACATAGAGCAGAAAGGAACACAGACAATATACAGTAACAGTCACCTTACAGGCAATACAATGGCACTAAATTCCTATCTTTCAATAGTTACCCTGAATGTAAATGGGCTAAATGCCCCAATCAAAAGACACAGGCTATCAGATTGGATTAAAAAACAAGACCCATCGATATGCTGTCTGCAAGAGACTCATTTTCGACCCAAAGACACCCCCAGATTGAAAGTGAGGGGGTGGAAAACCATTTACCATGCTAATGGACACCAAAAGAAAGCTGGGGTGGCAATCCTTATATCAGACAAATTAGATTTTAAACCAAAGACTGTAATAAGAGATGAGGAAGGACACTATATCCTACTTAAAGG
>NC_058411.1:67987493-67993924 GCF_002201575.2 Neomonachus schauinslandi | reverse complement strand
GGAGAGATCACAACCAACACCAAAGAAATACAAACAATTATAAGAACATATTATGAGCAACTCTATGCCAGCAAATTAAATAACCTGGAAGAAATGGATGCATTCCTAGAGATGTACCAACTACCAAAACTGAACCAGGATGAAATAGAAAACCTGAAGAGACCTATAACCACTAAGGAAATTGAAGCAGTCATCAAAAATCTCCCAAAAAACAAAAGCCCAGGGCCAGATGGCTTCCCAGGGGAATTCTACCAAACATTTCAAGAAGAATTAATACCTATTCTTCTGAAACTGTTCCAAAAAATAGAAATGGAAGGAAAACTTCCAAACTCATTTTATGAGGCCAGCATTACCTTGATCCCAAAACCAGACAAAGACCCCATCAAAAAGGAGAATTACAGATCAATATCCCTGATGAACATGGACGCAAAAATTCTCACCAAAATACTAGCCAATAGGATCCAACAGTACATTAAAAGGATTATTCACCATGACCAAGTGGGATTTATCCCTGGGCTGCAAGGTTGGTTCAACATCCGCAAATCAATCAATGTGATACAATACATTAACAAAAGAAAGAACAAGAATCATATGATCCTCTCAATAGATGCAGAAAAAGCTTTTGACAAAGTACAGCATCCTTTCTTGATCAAAACTGTTCAGAGTATAGGCATAGAGGGTACATACCTCAATATCATAAAAGCCATCTATGAAAAACCTACAGCGAATATCATTCTCAATGGGGAAAAACTGAGAGCTTTCCCCCTAAGGTCAGGAACGCGGCAGGGATGTCCACTATCACCACTGCTATTCAACATAGTATTGGAAGTCCTAGCCACAGCAATCAGACAAGAAA
This sequence comes from Neomonachus schauinslandi, assembly GCF_002201575.2. Lineage (NCBI taxonomy): Eukaryota > Metazoa > Chordata > Mammalia > Carnivora > Phocidae > Neomonachus > Neomonachus schauinslandi. The sequence goes on along the minus strand of NC_058411.1, from coordinate 67,993,068 downwards.
AAGAAATCAAAGGCATCCAAATTGGCAAGGAAGAAGTCAAACTCTCACTCTTTGCAGATGATATGATACTTTATGTGGAAAACCCAAAAGACTCCACCCCAAAACTGCTAGAACTCATACAGGAATTCAGTCAAGTGGCAGGATATAAAATCAATGCACAGAAGTCAGTGGCATTCCTATACACCACCAACAAGACAGAAGAAAGAGAAATTAAGGAGTCGATCCCATTTACAATTGCACCCCAAACCATAAGATACCTAGGAATAAATCTAACCAAAGAGACAAAGGATCTGTACTCAGAAAACTATAAAATACTCATGAAAGAAATTGAGGAAGACACAAAGAAATGGAAAAATGTTCCATGCTCATGGATTGGAAGAACAAATATTGTGAAGATGTCAATGCTACCTAGAGCAATCTACACATTCAATGCAATCCCCATCAAAATACCATCCACTTTTTTCAAAGAAATGGAACAAATCATCCTAAAATTTGTATGGAACCAGAAAAGACCCCGCATAGCCAGAGGAATGTTGAAAAAGAAAAGCAAAGCCGGCGGCATCACAATTCCGGACTTCCAGCTCTATTACAAAGCTGTCATCATTAAGACAGCATGGTACTGGCACAAAAACAGACACATAGATCAATGGAACAGAATAGAGAGCCCAGAAATGGACCCTCAACTCTATGGTCAACTCATCTTTGACAAAGCAGGAAAGAATGTCCCATGGAACAAAGACAGTCTCTTCAACAAATGGTGTTGGGAAAATTGGATAGCCACATGCAGAAGAATGAAACTGGACCATTTCCTTACACCACACACAAAAATAGACTCCAAATGGTTGAAAGACCTCAATGAGAGACAGGAGTCCATCAGAATCCTAAAGGAGAACACAGGCAGCAACCTCTTTGACCTCAGCCGAAGCAACTTCTTCCTAGAAACATCGCCAAAGGCAAGGGAGGCAAGGGCAAAAATGAACTATTGGGACTTTATCAAGATAAAAAGCTTTTGCAAAGCAAAGGAAACAGTCAACAAAACCAAAAGACAACCGACAGAATGGGAGAAGATATTTGCAAATGACATATCAGATAAAGGGCTAGTATCCAAAATCTATAAAGAACTCATCAAACTCAACACCCAAAGAACAAAGAATCCAATCAAGAAATGGGCAGAAGACATGAACAGACATTTTTCCAAAGAAGACATCCAAATGGCCAACAGACACATGAAAAAGTGCTCAACATCTCTCGGCATCAGGGAAATCCAAATCAAAACCTCAATGAGATACCACCTCACACCAGTCAGAATGGCTAAAATTAACAAGTCAGGAAATGACAGATGTTGGTGGGGATGCGGAGAAAGGGGAACCCCCCTACACTGTTGGTGGGAATGCAAGCTGGTGCAGCCACTCTGGAAAACAGTATGGAGGTTCCTCAAAAAGTTGAAAATAGAGCTACCTTATGATCCAGCAATTGCACTACTGGGTATTTACCCCAAAGATACAAAAGTAGGGATCCGAAGGGGTACGTGCACCCCGATGTTTATAGCAGCAATGTCCACAATAGCCAAACTGTGGAGAGAGCCAAGATGTCCATCAACAGATGAATGGATAAAGAAGAAGTGGTATATATATACAATGGAATATTATGCAGCCATCAAAAGGAATGAGATCTTGCCATTTGCAACGACGTGGATGGAACTGGAGGGTATTATGTTGAGTGAAATAAGTCAAACAGAGAAAGACATGTATCATATGACCTCACTGATATGAGGAATTCTTAATCTCAGGAAACAAACTGAGGGTTGCTGGAGTGGGGGGTGGGCTGGGAAGGATGGGGTGACTGGGTGATAGACACTGGGGAGGGTATGTGCTCTGGTAAGCACTGTGAATTGTGCAAGACTGTTGAATCTCAGATCTGTACCTCTGAAACAAATAATGCAATATATGTTAAGAAAAAAAAAAAAAAAGAAGAAGAAGGTAGCGGGAGGAGAAGAATGAAACGGGGGAAATCGGAGGGGTAGATGAACCATGAGAGACGATGGACTCTGAAAAACAAACAGGGTTCTAGAGGGGAGGGGGGTGGGAGGATGGGTTAGCCTGGTGGTGGGTATTGAGGAGGGCACATTCTGCATGGAGCACTGGGTGTTATGCACAAACAATGAATCATGGAACACTTCATCTGAAACTAATGATGTAATGTATGGGGATTAACATAAGGATAAAAAAAAATAAAATAGATTATACCTCATGGAAAAAAAAAAAGAAAATATTGCAAGTCGTTTTTCATTTTGATGCATTTTCTTAAAATAAAAATTAATAATAATAATACTTCATATTCTTAAATTATATTTTAGAAATGGAGTCATACTCAGAATTCACATTTCTCCAAATATTTTATGGCACTATATTATTAATAATAGATAATAATGCAACACAATCCGAGTGAAATAGGTTTCTGGTCATTTGAAATGGCAAAGGAGGGATTGTAACAAACAAAAATGGGGTAGTTATGTGTCAGCTTGACTAGGCTCTGGTGCCCAGTTGTTTAGTCAAAGGCCAGTCTACATGCTGTTGTGAAGTCATTATTTAGATATGATGAAAACTTAAATTAATAGACTTTGAATAAAGTAGATTAGCATCCATTATGTGGGTGGGCTTTATGCAGTCAGTTGAAGGCCTTAAGAGAAAAAGCTGAGGTCTACTGAAGGAAGGAGTTCTGCCTCAAGATCACTCAGGACTTGGGACTGAAACATCAACTCTTACCAGAATTTCTAGCCGGCCACACTGCCTTGCACACTTCAAACCTGCCAGCTTCCAAAATCGCATAGGTCAATTCCTTAAACACATACACATTTATATACACACATGCACATATCCTATTGATTCTATTTGGAGAACCCTAACACAGAAAACACCCACCCGTAACCCCCTCCCCCCAAAACAAACACTAAATTCTGAAGAAACTGTGCTAGCGTAAGAACAAACAACAAAAGCTTGGGGGGAATTATAGAAATAGTGGAGAAAGGCACACAGCTGTTTTCCATTCCTGAATTTTGTTTTCAACTGGAGTAAAAGCTTTGATATAATATGCCTTCAAATTTTACTTGAAAATTAATTGGATTTGGCTGGGATGAAAACAACCACATTATCAGTTCTAAAAACTGGCTTAAGACCTTAATTCAAAGCAGAAAAAAACCCATCACATTATATTCTTAATGAGGTAGACATAGAGAATTAGAATTTAGAACAGTAAAGTGACTGAAAGTCAATGGTATTTTTATATGAGTAAGATCTGATATTACCTCTCAGGAAAGGAGATAATAAATTCTTTCAACATGATTTCAGAGATAAATAGTTGGAATCCTGGAAATATTTTTGCAAAATGGAAGGTGGTGTTCTAAGCAGAATGAATATGGACTGGGTTTTGTGACTTGAAGCTTACTGTATGAGAACAGCTTTGTTTAAATATTCTTTACTCTTACACACTAAGGAGAAATATTAAAGTCTACAGAAAATACTTAAAGGAGATTGAAACTGTAAGTCCTCTAGCTTTCTGCCATGGCATCTCAATATCAGTCTTTTTGTTCATTCTTGAAGATAACTACTCATAAATGAACTTGAGAAGTACTTAGTTCCTATAGCCAATCAAATAAAATAATAATTAAGATAGCCAAATGGACTTTACAACTGGAGAGATACTGTAAAAAGGATGATGACCAAACCAGTGAACATTGGTAAACGTGATCAGACTACAAATAAAGGATTTTGTTTTGTCATAAGCACAGACATTTTTCAGAACCATTCCTGGCTGTGAATGCTTTGGAACAAGTAAGAGGTTGGATGAGCTGATATTTATGGATTCTTTGCATTTTCATTTCTTATAATTCCTGTACTAGTTAATTGCCTGTTTGGTTGCTCCTATATTTCTCACATTCTCTTGCTTTACTCTGTATTGCAGATTTTCCTGTCTATTGATGTCTGTTTATATTCAGCAAATTGCAGGTGTTGGTGAGTGAGAAGAGAGTAAGTCAGGGTACTTCCCCTCCACCCCCTTCCCTGCCTACGGTAGCTTTCCTGGAAGTGACTATGTATCCATGTTGACTCCTGCTCCTGTTAGAAAGCCAGTGTTCCATGGTTCCTGCTTGTCTGCCTAGCACCGGACAACCCTACCTTCTTGCTCTTCTTACACCATTTCCTCTCACCGTCCTTTTGTCCTAGGAATAATTGGTGTCTTCCAGCTGTTTCTAGTATTTGTTGCGCTTCAGGGCACTCAGTTTGGTTCTCAACTTTATCACTTGTTCAATCAGTTATGTTAAATTTCCTCTGTATGAAAGAACTAAATGGGTTTTTGTTCTTACTTCTTACAGTTCTTAAAAGGGGTCACATAATTCTCTTGTAAGAGAACAGAATTTCTCTGTTCTAAGTCAATTTAGGTATGGTCTCACATGAAGACAGAAACTTAAGGTTTTGGGACTTCTCAATATTTCTCCAAGAATTATCATGACATGCGGTACTTTTGGGTGTTAAATGCAATCCAAAGAACTCATATTCTTATTGTTGTTTATGACATTTTACATCCCATCACTTCTGTAACAAATGCCTTAGAATTGCTCCTCCCAAAATACTTTTTTTTCAAATTATTTCAGTTTTAAATAGGGGATTTAAAAATGTATTGTTGTTGATGAATTGGAATCAGAACTAGGACCTTTCTATTTCTGCTATGGATCTTAGCTATTTTAGAACTAATTGTGTTTTTTGGTGTAACTAATTATTTTGAAAATATCTCTAGGCTGAGTATAAATGCCAGTGTTTAGAAGAAAATTTATAAAGATGTTGTATCTTCCAATTGAGTTCTATTAAACAATATTTCACTAGACACTAAGTGATTACATTACAGATTCCTTATAGCACTGTTCTTGAGATCCTTGCCATGGGCCCACCTTATAAGCAAGACTAGAAAACAATTACTTAGTTATTTAAATGGCTTACTTAGAGGGCATATGTATACAAAGGCTTTTTTTTTTTTTAATTGTGAAGTTCCATGAGGTTATTCCCTTGATCTATACGTGGCACATTACTTTATCCATATTTTAAACATTAATGTAGTCCACAATATCCTCAAGAGTATAAGAAATCTGGCCACTGTGCTGAGCTGGACTTTGAGTGTAACCCAGTTAGACCCCAAGGAGAGAGTGAATATTAAAAGTAGCATGCACTAAAAAAGAAGTCCACTGGGAGAAGAGCAACATTCTGTTCTGCCTGGATCTGAGCTCAGTGACCCAGATGCAGCTGAGTGACCTTAGAGCTCCCAAAACAATTCCTTAACTTCCGGAGTGAATGGCAGCTGGGACTTCAAACTCAGAAAATCATAGTTTACATGTGTGGAAAATGCTGAAGTGTTGGCAAATCACATAAGGACTGGATGCATACTGAGTGTACTTACACATGTGTTTGAAAATTTAAATTTAAAACAAATTAACATATAGTAAGAAAAGCAATCATGTACGTAGGTATATATGTAGATAGATAGATAGATAGATAGATAGATAGATAGATAGATAGATAGATAGATA
>NC_058411.1:67968207-67987483 GCF_002201575.2 Neomonachus schauinslandi | reverse complement strand
ATAGATAGATAGATAGATAGATAGATAGATAGATAGATAGATAGATATCCCAATGTTTAAATCAATTACCTATGAGTTAATCTCAATATATTCTCAGTATTTGAGAATTCTCTCAATCTTTTTATGATATATACTCAGATTCTACAACCAAATGTAGCAAATGTCGAAAAGCCATAAGTTGCTTCAAGGTGAAATTCAAAGGAAATGAAAGATTCCTCTACATGTTTTTCTCCAAATGGTCAGAGTCTCTCTTTTGGTACTTATGATTGACTCTTTATTCAGCATTAGAATTCTTCTCAACGAAGTAGCTGAGAATCTCCAGACTTATAAAAAAGTTCTTCAGATATGATATTTCTTTTATAACACAAAAAGAATCAATAAGAGTCAGCTCTTTAGGATTAGAAGATTCAACAAATACTGGAGGGGTTTAAAGGAGAGATTTTGTTCCATTCTGCCTGCCAGAAGGTCAGGTTCAATTTGATGCCACACTTCCGTTTTTGTGGTTATCTTAGAGCTTTCACATAGTTGTAACTCAGAAGTGGAATTCCAAACAGCAAAGGAATAGAAGAAGAAAAAAAAGTTTCACAGAGTTCTAAAGGCTTCTATGAAGGATGATTTCTCAAATAAAAATAAATAAATAAATAAAAAGTGAAACTAGGGCAAAGGAGTCTTAGAAGTTTTGGCTTTTGAGTTACAAGCACCACAGGAAAAAAAATATTTTGTCAATCTTGATCTAAATTTAACAGGCAGTGTGCAGGTGGTAAAGCATTTTGTCAACTACCTGTGGGTAATGAGGCATCTCTTGACTGCATGAGTTTGCAGATCTCTAATTATATGCCAGAAATTCTGTACCTGAATTGGAACTAATATCTGTCATTTTCCTCATTATCAGTGATAGTTGGGTAACTAAAACTTAAGGAGGACTTAACCTACATTTAAAAAAGTGAAATACAATTGTTAAAGTTGTTGTTTTTAATAATTGCCAAGTAATACATAATCAGATAATTTCCTTGTTATTACAGGGGTTTATTTAGTGTTCCATTGACCCCTTAGGAATTATACATAGTGTGAAATGAAGAGATTTCTATAACAGTGCTTAGATTTGATGTTATTTAAAACTATATTTTTATAACAGCCATATGGTATGACTGTCTCTAGGGAAGTAGTTCCCTCTCTAATTCCTTTATGAATTGTTGTAGTTTAGTGATAATGAAATAATATTACGGTTCTCAGTGCATTCAGAAAAAGTCAAGATGTCCTATTGACTCAAACAATAATTTAGTGGTATCTAGATTTATCATTTGTCAGGGTCAACTTTGCTCTACACAGCAGCAATGTTCTGAGATCTTACTGTAATGATAGCAAAATGTACCACAGAGATATTCTGTTTCACTTGCCTCAAATCTCACATTTTCAAAGTAAAAGTTGCTCTTTTGGGGGGCACCTGGGTGGCTCAGTAGGTTAAGCCTCTTACTCTTGATTTCAGCTCAGGTCATGATCTCAGGGTCATGAGATGGAGCCCCTCATGGGGCTCCACGCTCAGTGGGGAGTCAGCTTGATATTCTCTCTCTCCCTCTCCTTCTGCCTCTCCCCTTCCCCCAAAATAAATAAATAAATCTAAAAAAAAATTGCTTTCTTTCTCAAATAACTACTCCATCCTCTACAGCACAGTGGCTGAGAACATGGCCCCAGAGACCCACAGCCTGAATTTGAAAGCTGGCCCTGTCAAGAGCTAACCAGGTGACCTTCTGCAAATTACTTGGCCTTTGCAACCTCAGTTTCCTTACCAGTAAACCAGGAATAATGATACAAGTCATCTCCTAAAATTGTTATGATGACTAAATTAGTTAATATTCTAACCAGTGTTGCTACTTAGGGAATAATAGCAGTGGTATGTACCTTGTCTTTCAAGCCAGTGACTTAGGGTCTTCTATCTCCCTCTCTTACCAAATCGTGATCAAGAAGTACTAGTTCTTTTCTTCCTTTCTTTTGTTCTTTTTTTTTTTCTTTTTGTAATCTATCAGATTTGTCTTTTTCACATCTTCCCCCATTAACCTTAAAGTTGGGCGATTACAACTGATGTCTCCTCTGTTCCATCTTTTATACTTTTACAAACCTGGTAAAGCATTTCTGAGATTTCCAAGCTTAAATCTGTTCACCGGTTTCCAATTGATTACTGCAGTGGTTGTCAAATTATTCAAAAAAAGCTTCATTTAAATCTTTATACAAAGGAACTCTTTCATGGGCGTTCAATACATACAAAAAGATAAGCATTGAAATCCCCTAGTTGCAGTGGGAAATGGCGGTAGTAATCTTCCCATTCAATATACTTTACCTCCTCTTGGTCTCCTACTGGCCATTAGGCTTTGTAACCTATTCACATCCCCACATCACTACTCCCTTTGTCAAATAATCTTATCTGTAGAGTCCTATAACTCATAGTTTTATGTATAATTTATACTACTTAAATTTTATGACATTTAATCACTGGTATTCTGTATTGCTGTTGTCTTTACTGGACTCTGGAGGCCATCTTCATGGTGCTAAGTGTTCCTGGCACTGCACTAGTGATGAGGAAAGGAAAATGTCATTTGAGTTACTCCCGTGCGGCCCTGTGCTGATTCGATACTCAGGGCGTCTGTGGGAGTCAGGTCTCCCACGAGCCTCTCATCAGGAGACTTGCCCAGGATGGCAAGGTTAAGGAGTTTCCAGGACTTCCGAGTTCCCGCGAGATTCCGGCCCGAGATATTGCGAGATCTGGCCTCAAGGGGACTCGGTTACTGTGTTTTGGAGCTGGATGCACACTGGGGGCCCTTTATTGCCTCCGCACATCGCTACCTATGGCCCCCAGTAGCCCTCAAGGGTGAAATCCTGGGACTAATCAAAGGAAACTTGCCTGCGGATTCGGAGAGGCCGGCTTGTGCATGCTTCGTTTCTCACCAGTGTCCCGCCCAGGGGATTCCGGGACTTCTAGGTTTGTGTGCCTACGGGCAGCGCCCCTCCCCCCCATCAGTCCCTTTTCCTGTATTTAAGGGTTACCTGCTCTGCACTTAACAATGCCGAGAAGAGCAGGAGTTTCGAGTGAGACCGTGAGAGCCCATGCAGCCCTGCGCCTATCGAAAGTAAGGGAACCTGTGGGATTCAGGTCCCCTAGGGTATCTCTTATCAGAGAACTTCCTGACCATACTGGGATTGCGAGGCTTAGGAGTTCCTGCAAGACTGGCTTTAGGGGAATTGGTAGCTTGAGCTTTGGGGTGTGGGGGGGATGTGGACCTCGGCATTCCTGTGAAGCCCCCAGAAATGTCTGGGGGCCCTGTTCATCCCCAGAATTCCTGGACCCGAGGCCTGATGGCACAGTACCCTGATATAGAGCCACAGAGCACTTTTCACTCTTGCACTTTTCACACATGCACTTTTCACTCTTGGTACCTGCCCCCAGCATTTGGCCCACATGCATTGTGGAATAGGGCCTGCCTTTGCTCACCAAACCATCTCCCTGAGGTAGCATTTCTCACATTGATCCATTGGTGAAGGGATTTGAATGATGGTTATCCTTGGACCATTTGGGGACCTCTTGTTTTTATTAGACTAAGGTCCTGTCTCTCACCCATATTTCCCAGTCCAAGATCCTGGGAGATCTGGCTCTGTGATCTCATGAAATCAGGGGTCAGAGGAATGAGCTACACTGTTCTGGAGCAGGATGGACCCTTTTATCCTGTGTGTGTATTAGTTGTAGTTATATATACCCGCAGGTGGTTGACAACCACAGGTAGTTGTGTGGCCCACCTGTGGCCAAAACTCTCAGGACACCCCTATGTTCCCAGCCGGGAGAGGAGCAGGGGGAGCCAGACCATTGACCCAGAGCACCCAGTCATGCCCTCTTTCCTCCCTGTACATTTCCTACCCTTAGGCTTGTTGGATTCCAGGCCTCTCTGTACAGGGGAAGCTCCAACCCAGGAGGCTATCTTCCTGGAGCTAGAGTTTTCTTGAACTGCACACATGGCACAATGAGGAAAAGTGTACTTTAGTTAGTTCCCTTGTGGTTCTGTGCTGGGAAGAGACTCATGGCCTCTGTGGGAGACAGATCCTCCAGGTGTCTCCCATCAGCAGACTTCCTGCTAAGGAGTTCTGTGAGATCTGTCTTCAGTGGAACAGGAAATGTGTTTTGGAGCAAGGTGGCCCTTGGTAAAAAAATTAAAAACAAACAAAAACTGGACTCTGAGTTTAAGAACATATATGGAGTTTACCTTTTGTATATTCCTTGAAACTTCTAGCATATAATTCTGTATACAACAGATGCCTGATAATATGTGAACAATAGATCATTTATGGTTCATGTCTGTTTTCTGTTCTCATTTGGGCCAAGAGTCACCCTGTGTCTTTTTCATAACACATACCTTTCCCTTGTGTTTCTTAGCCTTGAAATGCCTTCCCACAGTACTAACCCCTCTGGTCTGCCTTTCATTCTTGGAGGCAGAGTTCCTAGGAATATCTTCAGTCTGACATTAAGCAGCTTAATCCCTGGTATGTTAGCTTCCTATGGTTGCTGTGACAGTTTACTACAAGCTCCAGGACTTTAAACAACCCAATCTCTTATCTTACAGTTCTGTAGCTTAGAAGCCCAACGCAAGTCTCAATGGGCTAAAATCAAGGTAATGGCTCTATTCCCTCATGGAGGGCTAAAGGAGAGTCTGTTTCTCTACCTTTTGTAACTTCTAGAGGCCATCCACAGACTCATTGACTCATAGCTGCCTTTCTTCACCTGGAAAGCCAGCATTAGTGGGTGAGTCTCTCTCAGATCTCATCATGCTGATCTCTTGTGCTTCCCTTTTTTATTATGAAGGACCCTTACATTGAGTTCACTTAGATAATCCAGGATAGTCTCCCCATCCCATACTCTTTAATTTAAGCATACCTGCACAACCCCTTTTATAAGGTAGGTAACATATTCACGGGCTCCAGGGATTAGGACGTGGACATCTTTGGGGGCCATTGGGACTGTTTACTAGAATGACATTTGACAATAATTCTTTGCACTTTCATAATATGTGTACCGTTTTCAAATTCCTTTTTCTTATTTCATTTAATCTACACAATATTTGGCAAGGCTATTCCTCACATAATTTTCCTTACATTGGTCTTACAAACCTTAATTTATATATCTAGGATCATATAGGTAGTCTTAAATATATATGAGTCTCCACTATATCATAACTTGAAGGTAGGGATTCTATTTCATTCATTTCCAGACAACCTATAGCTCATAGTTTGTTTTCATTAGTTAAATTAGTGACTGAAGAAACTGAGGCTCAAAGGGGTTATGTGACTTAGCCAAACCAGTGTTTAAAATAATTGAAGCTACAGCTAGTAATCAGATCTTTTGAACTATGTATGAACCAAAATTCCTTCCAATTTACCCCAGTGCTGACAATGTATTGGTTGACCACATATCTTACCTTCTTTAGTGTTGTTATAGGGACCTGAAAAGGCATATTTATTAACACATTGGGAAGTGTATAGTGATAGAAGTTGCACACCATTATTATGGTAATTTTAATGTAAATTTCCCAGGGTTGAAAAATTTCCCAGAAAGAAATGAACGTGTTTGACAAAGAAAGGTATAGCAAAATCCTCAACACAAAAACCACTTATAGATTATTTCAGAATAGATTCTATTTCTGTCAGCATCAAATGTACTATAGTAGTATTCATTTATGCATAAAAATATCTGATGTAAGTAAATAAGTAATCAAGAAAATTAAGGATTCAGGTTTTATGTTGTTCTATCAATAATTTGATGATGTTGAAGAAATAAATAATGTTGGGGAAACTTGGAGTCTTAAGGAAGAACACAGATTTAGAAAAATTAAGGATGGGATGGTTTTAATACACTTACTAGAGCTGACAGTTGAGAAGCAGGAAACCTTAATATTAAGGGCATTTTTTCCATATAATCTTTGTGTGTACACATCCACGAATTCTGAGCTAAAAAAGGCATAATTTGAGGTATGAAACTTGTGGAGAAGGTCTGGATTAGAATTCCAAGACCTTTGGTGTTAGTGACTTTATTGTCACTTGAAGCCAGCTGGTTACCATACACTTTATTTTGTATCTCATTTTTAATCACAGAGCTGTCACACTCTGAAGAAGTGTATGCTTTTTCTGCAGACAAATAAGACGAGGCTTCATTCGAGGGAGATTTCTCTCTGGAACTTCACTGAACCTTGTGTTTTTCATCAGGATGCTATGAAGACCTATTAGGGCCTTAGGATACAATAAATTGGGCATAATGACTTCAGGCTCTGCCTCTTACAGCAAGGAAATGCCTCTGTGTTCACCTATTGGGAAGGATAAAATGTCTTTGGTTTTGAAAAGAAAAGGAAAAAACCCTCTAAGGTTTGCATAATATGCCACTAAAACAAAGTGATGGGATATCTTCAACCTTCTATACACACATTCTTTGCCTTACTTTAATTGACTTTACTGACTTTCAACCTAACTTGCTACCTAATTCTCCCAGTGCAAAAGAGTTCATTCTCAATGAGGTTTTCTGAGTCCCTAAAACTCTTGGGGAATTTTATATCTAATAAGTAAGAGTATCCATTAAATGTATTTAATGCAAGTCTATAGTTAGAGTTTGATACATAAAGCTCTCCAGGGTTAATCTTTAGGGAAGTTCTGAGATTAAGAGAGGACTTCATCAGTGATAATATGCCATTAGGATATGACTTTAATAGAATAACCATAATTTAAAATCCATTGTCTTAGTATGTTTAGAACAAACCAAGGCATTGAAAGCTTCTTTCTTTTTATTTTTCTCTTATGCCTAGAGATGGCATATAAATTTGCACAGGCCTCTACAGATCATTTTCAAGAGAAGCAACATGGAGGGACACATATCACGCAAAATTTAAGATCAGAATGCAACTTTTATGAACTTAGTAATGTCATCATTTGTTTGAAACCAAGTTGTTCATTTTCTGTCACATAGATTTTATTCTGACCTTAATGAGAAAATAGCATATTCCTGTGTGTGTGTGTTTTCTTCTCTGAAGCTGTAATATAAAAAAAGCATAAATCAAAGCTGTTTTGACAGATGAACAACACAATTTTGTAACAGGATAGAAATTAAAAAAAAAAAAAAGACTGAATAGCTGATAAAAGATGAGTCGAACTAGGAGGATTGATGTTAGAGCTGAAGGCACCATTAGAGATTAGATGCTCATTGGCTTTTCAGCAAGCCTGGTGACTCATTCTACATAAATGAAGTTTGTGATATGTAATGAAAAGCTTTCTATCTTCACTGCAAGCAAATTAGCAGGTATTTTGTGGCAGGAATGTTAATGTTATCTTGCATTTGTTTCTGAGCAGGAACACATTAACAGAGCAGGTTTGAAAAGAATTTCACTTTTATAACATCAGGTGCCGGAGGTATTAGAACAAGGTCACCTCTGTAAAGTAATGAGGGAAAATTAGGTTATAAACATGCAGTGCCTAAAAATACACTCAGTCTTCTCTGCAGAATGAATGCCATATAGTATCACCCCAAATTGCTAATTTTCTTTTACTGCAAATTATACTCAGACCCCAAACCGAATCCAAAGAGTTAACTAATAAGACAAGGTGGAGGGCAGTTACTGAGGCTTATAGTGGGCAACTGATCCAAAGCAATAGTGTTCAAATATCTGTATATATATGCAACTTTATAATTTATAAATCAGGACATTTGGAAGGTTTTTTATAATAAACCATGAAGGTCCACATTATCTGTTTGGGAGAAATAGTAGAAAAAGGCAAATGAAAGAGAAAGGTAAAACATTGCCTATTTTGGAAGACATTAAAACTTAAGAGGAAGTTGAGTGGTTGCTGGGAATACTATCAAGATTAAGAGAGATGAAGAAGAAGATAGCAGGAAGGGAAAAATGAAGGGGGGGAAATCGGAGGGGGAGACGAACCATGAAAGACTATGGACTCTGAGAAACAAACTGAGGGTTCTAGAGGGGAGGGGGTGGGGGATGGGTTAGCCTGGTGATGGGTATTAAAGAGGGCACGTATTGAATGGAGCACTGGGTGTTATACACAAACAATGAATCATGGAACACTACATCAAAAACTAATGATGTAATGTGTGGTGATTAACATAATAAAAAAAGATTAAGAGAGATGAACTAGAAGATAAAAATGACAATAAGGTTTTCAAAAAGTAGGGTAATGGGAGTGTGAATGATTCTGTTCCTTTTATGAGTGCATATAAAGAGACATGGTGAGTAAAGTGTATGCAGAAGGCCCACCAGATCTGGATAATCAGGTTTTGGACAGGATATCATCTTCTAGGATGGACCATTATGGCACCAATGACCTGAGTTTCAAGATTTGGGTAATCATACTTGCAGCTTTTCCTTGATTAGAAATCGACCTGCTGATGTAGTTCCTCGTCTTGCTCTAAATATACACTAACTTGTCTAAGCTCCTATCTCCTGGGCCATGTTTTCTGCCTTATTATTCATTTCTGCAACTAAATTAAAGCTGGTTGCGATCCACTTTGTTCTACCCAAATACAGTGAGACTATAGGGTGTTTATGGGAAACCAACACTGACCTCTAACTACAAAAATCCTTCAGAGTAATATAACAATTTAATTACTTAATTAACCAATTAACTATAAGCAGAAAGGTGAAAGAGTGTTTGGAATAGCAGTTAATAAAATTTTTGTGCAATTAAAATTTTATTTTGGTAAGAATTTAATTGTAAATGAAAATGCACTGCTGGTTATGATAGTTACTTCTTAAAAAGTCATGAACCAGGGTCAGTGGCTATTTGATATTGGTTGTATCCAATCTGGATTTAGTGTGTCTGGAATCTAGTAGGTAATATTTCTTGGTCTAATAAAGGATTAAAACAAATCATCTAAACTTTTTATTTTACAGGCAAAAATCTGAGATTTGGAAAGATGAAATGACTTACCCAAATTCACAAGGTAATTACTAGCAAACCCACTTGAACCTAGGGTCTTTAGATTCTTGTTTGTTAAAAACCAAACCAAGGGACTCCTGGGTGGCTCAGTCAGTTAAGCGGCTGCCTTCAGCCCGGGTCATGATCCCAGGGTCCTGGGATCGAGTCCCACATCGGTCTCCTTGCTCAGCAGGGAGCCTGCTTCACCCTCTCTCTCCCTCTGCTTGTGCTCTCTCTGTCAAATAAATAAAATCTTTTAAAAAACAAAACAAAAACAAAAAACCCAGCAGCCAAACAAAAAACAATTTTATTGACTTGTGCACCATACTTCCCAAGCCTGGCTGATTGTTGGTGTCACTAATGTCCAGGCACTACTCCAGGACAGTATCTCTGGTGCACCTTACACCATGCATATTTTTATAACTCTTCTCCAAGTGATGCGATGCAAAGCCAGGACTGAGCAACACTGGGCCATTTGGAGATTCCATTAGAAAATGTTGCAGTTCCTTTAGCCCAGGATTACAGTGCTACTTTACCCAAGGTAATTCTGAGAGGAAAAGCATAAGGTCTGTTTAATGATTAGCATAGAAAGTGCCCTATGTATGTCTTTAATGTTTCTGACATGTATTCAGTTAACAGCAGGGCATGTACCAAGGAGAGAGCCAGTGTTAAGGTAACATAGACCTCATTTTTGAAGCAATCTTTAAAATGAGAGGTCTGGCAAGATGAAACTCAGAAAATAATCAATGCTTGTCTAAAGGTTATAGAGTAACTTGGGAACTATTTGAGCTCTAGTGATTACAAGATCAGAAGATTAAAAAATAACCCTGAGGGTGTGCTTTAGGAACCATTCCCTCTGAAGGTATATGGGAGATTTATGATTGAGTTGAAATCATTTTTGATTGGAAATAACTCCAACCCACGAAGAACATGAGAGTAAAGCTGAAATGGTGGAAGGAACATTGTCAGAATATGTTCTTTATTTACATTCTAAAGGCTAACCATTTACCACTGAAAGAATAAGAACCACCTAATAAATTAATACAACTAATGGGAAGCCTACCAATCAAACAACTGCTAACTATAATTAAGACAGTTGTAAGGGATGGGACCAGACTACAAAGAAGATCAAGGTAGCCCTCCAACTCAAAGGCTTAGCTATGACTCAAATGTGACAAACGTTTGAAAAGTTAAATAGCGAAAGAAATAATTGACAATCTGATAGCATAATAGATTCTCAGTTATAAAGCACTTATATAGTCAAATGAACATTTAAAAATAAGTACTTTTGGGAGTTCAGAGGCAAAGAGAACAAAGGCCAATGACCATCTTCCAGATAAAATCCAAATGCCTTAACCTGGAGACTAGGTCCTTATTTACCTTTCCCTTGCCTGCTCTTTTAGTCTTCGTGTTCAGTGCTTCCCACTTAATGTAGCTTTTAATGTTGGGGGTGGGGAAGAGAAAGGACAGTAAGTGTTGAAACTGGCTTTTCTGACCTAGCCTTCCCTAGCTTTGTACAAGAGAAAAGATGTACATGGTTGCCTTTCTATTCATTATATTTACCAGTATAATTTCCTTGCTCCTCTTGTTTGATTAAAAACCTCCTCTAAGAGGTGATAGATGCTAACTAAACTTGTGGTAATCATTTTACAATATATGTAATTCAAACTATTATGCCTCACATCTTAAACCGGACAGTGACATATGCCAGTTATATCAGTAGAACTGGAAAACACAAACACAGCCTTCCTCTTAAAGGGGGATAAATTATTATAATCAGAAGTCTGATCATATTTTGAAGGTAGTTACTTAAAAATTTCAGAATTTTGTCCTTTAAAGAGGAATCCTGCAAAACATAATGGTGAATAGAAAGGAATATAATGTGGTAGTATATTTTAGATACTGCCATACATGGCTTTTTATTTGCTTATTCATTAATTTAGTCAATCAGTCCACAAAAGTAGGTGGACCACAATAAATAGGTACTACTATGAGCCAGGCATGATGATGGCTTTAGGGTAAGATGAAACTCGTAAGACTTGATCTCTCACTGAATGAGGCAGTAATATTGTGATTGAGAATAAGGTAGGCCCAGAACTAAGTAAAATGCAAGATATACTATTAGTGTCATAAGAGAGGTAAAAATATCCGGCATCTCTCAAACCTGGTCCTCTTTCAGTACTTCTTATTAGAGAGTATGGGACCATCCATTCAGTTTGTTAAGTCAGATACATAGGAAGCAACGTTGATGTCCCACTGCACAGCAGCCTCACCTCTTAGCCATTGGCAAGTTAACGACAATTTATATTCAGATTTTCTTTCTATTCTTTTTTCTTTTTTTCTTTTTTATTATTTTATGTTAATCACCATACATTACATCATTAGTTTTTGATGTGGTGATCCACGAACCATTGTTTTCGTATAACACCCAGTGCTCCATGCAGAACGTGCCCTCCCCAATACCCATCACCAGGCTAACCCATCCTCCCACCCCCCTCCCCTCTAGAACCCTCAGTTTGTTTTTCAGAGTCCATCATCTCTCATGGTTCGTCTCTCCCTCCGATTCCCCCCCCTTCATTCTTCCCCTCCTGCTATCTTCTTCTTCTTCTTCTTTTTTTTTTTAACATATAATGTATTATTTGTTTCAGAGGCACAGGTCTGTGATTCAACAGTCTTACAGATTTTCTTTCTATTCTTATGACTTTGCTCCATCTCCTATTTTTCTGTTCAAATTAAACTTGGGTTCATCTCTCACCTACACTATGGTAGTTTCTACCTAACTAGTTTCCCTGCATATGCTTCAATAAGAGTGATCTTTTCAGAATGCAGATTGATCATACCACCACACCAGTTACACTTCATGAGGGCAGAGAATTTGTCTCTGCAGTTCATTATATCTGTAGCAGCTAATAGCTCAATAAATTGTAAAGTCGGGGAAAATAGTTTGATGGAAGAGTTCTCAATATCGTGAAACTTTAACTCAACTGAGAGAGATTAGTCTCCTCCTCCTAGAGGGTGCTGATCACACAAAGAGGCTTCCAGAACTTAGCTGGCAAAATGCCATTAACAGCTCATAATGTCCTAAGTATATCTACTTACTTTATCGATACGTAAATTTGTAGATCAGTCTGTGAGGACAATATTTTCTACCTAAATGTTTATGCAAATTTTTATCCAAAGTCCACCTAAAGTGAAATAAATGAAATTATGTCACAAAGAATGTCATTGGTACTGCATTAAACCCCTAGTGAAGCAAAAAAGGAATTTTTTTATGTTTATAGCATAGCAGCTCTTTACAATTTGGCCTTTATTTTTGTTCCCTCTTTACCTTCCAAATGGCACCCTGACTTCCCTCAGTAAACCACCCTTCCTCTACTTTCAGCCCTTGCTTATTTGATGGTATTTGACTCCTTTCCAACTTCTGAAATTAGGCACTGCATTCTCTTGGCCAGAGTAATTGTTTTGGGGGCTGGGGGGTGGTGGGAATCTCCTGACACAGTCAGAGCTAATGAGTTATAATCAGAGATCTCCTGGGACTATAGAACTTGCATTTACAGGATATGAAGCTGAAGCCATTGCATCCATTTTGGCACTATAAGGGGAATTCCTATCAAAGAATGGAGCCAACACAAAGAACACAGAGCTAAGTGTTTAAGAGAGATCAGATCCTGGTAACATTAATGTGAGCCCCAGGATCAAGGCTGACCTATTCTGTAGGTGAGCTAATCAAGTCCTTTTTGAATAAACTTGTTTGGGTTGGTTGTCTGTCACTGATAAACAACAAAGCCCAAACTGGTAATAGCAGCAGCTTCTATATTCCCTGGTGGCTGCAATGTAACAGTTCATCTGAGGCGATTGGCTTCAGCCTTGAAATGCGATAGATTGTCTTCTGGCCTGGGACGTGTTTTCTTAGTGAGTCAGACAGGCTAAAGAACTGTAGGCTGTAAGCATAGAAATTAAACTAGCCTCTGCGGTGCAGACTATGCCATGGCACTTATCTAGTTTCGCTGATAATAGGCTGCACCTGTTACTAGAAACCGTTTCATGGCCAAAAAGACTTCCAAAGTGAAGCCCAAGACAAAAAAGTGACCGCAAAATCCAAACTGACAAAGCATGGTGCTGCTTAACAGAAACCATTGATTTCATAGCCTTTATTGAGTAAACACTCAAAGTAGGACCTCCTCCATGCACATTCAATGATGATGTGGGAAACAGAGATAGGTTTTAGAGCAAAAGGAATTTAACATTTTATGATGCATTTTAGGTAGAAATCCGACTCCCCTTTTTATTCTCTAATTACTCTTCCTTTTATTACTTTGTCTTTTGCTTATTTTCATTGCTTCTGTAGAGAAAGAGGGGCCACCCGAGGGCAGTCCATACTGTGACATGAGGACCAGAGGAAGGTAAGAACTTGGCAGCCACTCAGCTAATCCTAGCCGGCTGTGTCTGCCACTCAAAATGGTGAAAAGATGAAGACAGCAGTTATGTCACCATATCTGCCTGTTAAGTGGTTGTTTATGTGTGAAATGGTGTCTAGAGAGTGCCTCTGGATCAAAGGAATTTGGGACATGGGTGGATGAGGAAGAAACTTCAGGCTGGTAAAAGAGTAGAAGCCAGAAGCTTGGCTGTTTAACTTTTGCATCATGGTGCAGTGCTTTCTTAGAGAAGCTCCTGACGGTACATCCTCCAGACTGCTATCTGCACGAATTTAGGAAACCACGTGTCTGATCATGTGTTGGGAATAAATGAGGTGGTGGGCATTATTGCTGTCCTCATGGGTCTTATTCTCAAACTGTAAATGCTAACCCAAAATAACTTGAGCCAAGGTCCAGTGAGAGATATAAGAAACATGTGATATAAAACCAGGAAGGTGGATGTTTCCATTGAGAGATTTTTCATTAAAGAAGTTACATCTAAACTGTGACTTAAAAAAATTAAAAAAATAAACTGTGACTTATAGGAAGGGTAAGGATTAAATATATTGAGAAGAGAGAAAAGGATTTCTGGTTGAATCCTTGCATCAACAAAGCTCAGGGGAAAACAAGTGAAGTGTTTGTCAATCGGGAAGGTAAAGAAAAGAATTTGTGAAATATTATGTTCTTAGCAAATCTGTTAAGGATCTTTTGGAGAGAATTACATAGTGTTTTTCTGTTATAATTTAACCTCATAGCAATAATTTCTTGTAAATAAATTACCTGAGGGAAAATATATGTTTTAATTCACACTTGGATATTTTTAGAAATTAAAAAAAATATATGGAGTTAGCTTATCATTTTTGATGATCTGTAAAACTTACTAGACCCAGAGGAATTCCAATTATTCTATTAAATTACTCTATAATTGAACTAACATCTCCGCTCTCAATAAAACAGGTTCTAATGTCCAAAGCAGTGTGTGAGCTATTGCTGAGTGTCTTAATGGCTCCTATGTTTGCCTACATACTCTCATACTAGTCTCCAACTAATTACTTTGTAAAGCACTTTGGGATAATTTGGTTGTGAAAAGTATTGTATAAAGCAAACACATTTCTTCTCTCAAACATTGGCTCATGTTGGGAGCTGAAGAACTACAAGTGCTCTTTTTTTTTTTTTTTTTTTTTTTTGCCTTAGCAGTAGACATTTTTTTTTTTGCATTCTTGCATTTTCATGTCCTCTTTTAGAATGATGTGTTTTCAGGACAGGGCACAAAAGCCTTATATAATTACTGGATCTATTCCTGCTGACATTGCCATGACACAAAATATTTATTTTGTTCTAAAGTGTTTTATTAATGAATCTGAAATATTTTATAAATATTTCTCATGAAATACTTGTCCTTTTAATATTTATTACATTTACATGCAACAGACTTTCAAGTGCAGGAAGAATCTTGCCTCACAAAATAAATATCAACAAAGTAAATTTTCTGAAAATTGTTTAAAAAATTATAACTAGTGAACCGTGTCTCATCCTGTGCTTTCTTTAAGAATTAGTGACATTATACCAGATCTATACACATCTCTTTACTAATATTTTTTTCCAAGTGCTGGAAATGGGATTTAGAACGTGTGCCTGGAATTGGCTGTTGTGCACAGACACAAGGAAATAACTTGTGTCCCTGCAACTGTATGGCACCAATGGAAGCCACTCTGGCTCTGGATTAGTTGTGATCTGTTCCAGTCAATTCTGTGTGGCTATTACTTCCTAGAAACACTCTTTCATTACTACTCTTCAGTATTATGACTTTGACTTCAACTTCCTGTGGAAAAATTATGATTTATAATTTGCAAGAAATATGTGCAGTGTTTCCTGTCCATATCTGAAAGTGGTCACAGAGTTTGGGGAAGTATTTCACTCTCTTAAGTAATTTTTAGATAATCGTAAATCCATCAGGATTTACTGATAAAGGCTTGGTAATACTATCTTTCTACAAACAAACCAGGCTTTGAGAACTAAAGAAACAAGAGCAGAACATAAATTGTGCCCTTTAGATGAAATGGTCATTATTTATGTTCAGTGATCGAAATGCATATGTATATACATGTCTTCCTACTCTGATTGACAGATTTGAGAATCTCCATGCCCTGTAAGTCCATTTGGAGATGGAATTAACATTTTGTCCCTTTGATAATCTACTAACTGCCTTAAATGAAGTTTGGTGATCCTTTGTGAGTTATTAATGGATTGTTCAATGGTGCAGTGGTTAGATTAGTGAAATCTCACAGTGGTATAGTAAATGTATCCAAAGGAATCTGGAAATTGACGCATCTCTATGAAAGGAAGTGATATCTTTATTCTTCCCAATGTGTCTCATTATGTTCTTTTCCTTTTTATATGTACCTACCACTATTAAGAAGATGTGACTGTATTACCTGAATTTCAAGTGGACTACTCCATGTGAGTTGTTTCAGGATATGCTTATGTTATTCTGGAGAATAATTATACAAAATTCTCAACTGTCTTGTGTACTTCATGTTAAAACCCCTTAGATTAAAATTTTAAAATGCAATTTCATTTTATGAAGTTTTACATTTGTGATGGTAAGAGAATTCTCAGTGATGTTTCTCCAGCAGCAATCTTTATTTGGGTATATCACAAATATATGATAACTGGTATCGAGGGCCATTTGTTGACATCAGATTGCACACAAACCACGTGCTGATGCCAGCCACTTGAGCAGTGTACATGGTTTGGGAGTAAGGTGTCATCATGAGCCAGTGAAGTTACATGTAACCATGAAATGTGTTCAGGGAGATTCACTTATAATGACTGTGGTTATCTTTGAACATCTTGATTTGGAAACATGAAATTTCAAGGGATGTTTTTATTGCTATGTATTGCTAAAAGTTTGGCTATTGATAAATAACAAAACATGCTATAAGTTAGACAGGACAATCAAAGTCAATGGATTAAAAGAGAAAGTCCAAGGATTCTCTCCATTCATTATCCAATAGCCTAGAGACTGAACTGCAGTGCTGAGAGGCGAGTTGGGATTTTAACTCAGTATGACAATATGGCAAATGTCCAGACCAAGATCACAAAACAGCTGTTTTCCTCCATAACAGGGTGAATTATAGTACATAGTGGAGCCAAGAAACCTCTTAGCATTTGTGCAAAAGGTTCTTTTGCCAGCCAGGGAGCAAGCATCAGCAAGCACTGGCTTTGGAAGAGTTGGCATCTATTTAACTGTTTGCCCATGACAGAAGTCTTCACTATGAGAAGTTTTGCTAAATGTTTCCTTAAGGATTTAAGATGATGATGAGGACGAGAGCATCATAAGTGAAAATGTGGGTGGCATTTTCATAAAAAGCCTTTTTTGAGGGAGTTCTTATGTGATCTAAAGGTGGTTCTCAAAGATAACATCATTAGTGCCTGAAATGTATTACATTAATATAATCAAATCTGAAAACTAGGAAACCATTAGGAGACATCATCATCAAAGTCAGAAAACTGGAGCCCACATGAAGTTATACTTCATCTCTGAGAAGGAGACTTAATGACCTCCCATAAAATAGTAATAAGATGTGGAGGTCATGCTGATCATACTCCAGAAACTTAAAAAAAAATATATCAGATAAGGGGTTTGGTTACTCATTGCAGGAATTTTCGAAGAATGGGAAAAATGGAGGCATTTAACTATGGTGAAAATATTATTCTTCCTGGAGATAAATCTGAAAGACAGCTAAAAAATATGACCTCAAATGGACAGTAGTCAAAGGTGGTTATTATACCTTTCCTTTTAGCAAAGTCTGGACTGAGGGCTCCTGGAGCAGAAGTGGTAGATTGTACTTTATATCCCCAGTCACAGTGACCAGTGTTACTTGAATTGACTTTCCTAAGGACATATATTTCTTTCTCATAACTACTTTCAATTTATAGAATTGACACAGAATCTCAAGGCAAATACTCTACTAAAGATAGAATCGACATGAATAGCATTTTTCTTAATAATCTTTTCTTCTAATTTGTAGTTCTCTAGGTCATCTATGAAACTTTTTAGAAGTGTATATGGCTAGTTCTCAGCCTCTGGACATTCTAATTCAGAAATTTGGAGATGGGATGAAATTTCTTTATTTTAAAAAGGTTCATGGAATTTTGAGGTATTACATGATCCCTGAATTGCAGAGATTGCATATTTTCCTTTGAGAACTCAAGCTCTTTTTCTTTATGGGTTTTGTGTGCCAGTGCTTTGACTTCTGTAAGAACATGTTGCAACTCTATTGAAGCCAAGCCACACCTAGCAAAAAACAACTGCAGACAGCCTGTGCTCATTTTATCCCACATCTACCTTTTACCCAAATGCACTTCAAAACCAGTCTTGACTGCTTCGTTGTACTCTTGCTCTGTTCATCTGACAAGCCTTTTGAGTATAGCCTCTCAGTTCAGTGAACTAATAATTTGCATGTCCTGGCTGGTCACTGTATATTCTTCTTGTAGTTATAGTACATTTTATCTTTCCTGGTTAGATAATCCTGGGAATGGTGTCTAAGTAACAGACTCCTTTGTTTAGTTTTCATGGGTGCTTACAGAATTAAGAGCAGGGTGTGTTATCATTCCTAACAGTCTGTTATGATCCTTTGTATTTCTGTGGTATCAGTTGTAACTTGTCTTACATTTCTGATTTTCTTTATTTGAGTCCTCTGTTTTCTTTTATTGGTGAATCTAGCTAAAGGCTTGCCAAATTTGTTTATCTTTTCAGAGAATCAGCTCTTAGTTTTATTGATCATCTTTACTACCTTTTCAGTTTCCATTTCAGTTATTTTTGCTCTAATATTTATTATTTCCTTCCTTTTAATAGCTGTGGACTTTGTTCTTTTTCTAATTCCTTGAGGTATAAAGTTATTTATTTGAGACTGTTTCTTGAGGTAAACATTTATTGCTATGAACTTCCCTCTTAGAACTGCTTTTGCTACATCACACAAAATTTAGTATATTTTCATTTGCATTTGTCTTGAGGTTTTTTTTTATTTCTTCTTTGATTTCTTTGTTTAGTAGCATGTTGCTTAATATCCACATATTTGTGAACTTTCCAGTTTTTTCCCATGTAATTAATTTCTAGTTTCATACCATTGTGGTTGGAAATGATGCTTGATATAATTTCAGTCCTCTTAAATTTATTAAGACTTGTTTTATGGCTTAACATATGATCTATCCTGGGGCACCTGGGTGTCTCCCACTCCCCCTGCTTTTGTTCCCTCTCTCGCTGTCTCTCTGTCAGATAAATAAATAAAATCTTAAAAAAATATATGATCTATCCTGGAAAATGTTCTGTGTGCACTTGAAAAGTATGTGTGTTTTATTGCCTTTGGATGGAATGTTCTGTGTATATGTGAAGTCTGTCTGGTCTAATGTGTCATTCAAGTCCAGTGTTTCCTTACTGGTTTTCTAACTAGATGATCTATCCTTTGATGTAAGTAGGTATAACCTACTATTATTATATTGCTGTCTATTTCTCCCTTTAGGTCTGTTAGTATTTGCCTTACATATTTAGATGCTCCTATGTCAGATGCATAAATATTTATAAATGCCACATCCTCTTTTTGGATTAACCTCTTTATCATTTATATGACATCCATCTTTATTATTACAGCCTTTGTTTTAAAGTCAGTTTTGTTTGATATTCTTCAGCTATACTACTTCAGCTTTCTTTTGGTTTCCATTTGCATAGAATATCTTTTTCCATCTCTTCACTTTTAGCCTGTGTCTTTACATCTCAAGTGAGTCTCTTATAGGCAGCAGCATATAGCTGGTCTTCTTTTGTTTTGTTTTTTTCTTTTTTATCCATTCAGCCACTCTGTGTCTTTTTTTTTTTTTTTTTTTTTAAGATTTTTTTTATTTTTTTGAGA